>NW_022437043.1:2267915-2440734 GCF_009761245.1 Sapajus apella
TCTCTATTACTAAGCACAATTATAGGCATACCCATTTTTAGACTGCATTCTAGACCGGGCAATAAAGCAACACCCCTGTTCTCTCTCCCTCTTCCTCTTTCTCTTTCTTCCTACTTTCATTCTTTTTTTTTTCTTTCTTCTTTTTTTTTTTTTTAGAAAAACACAAACAAACAAACACCAATAATGTACTGTATATTTTAATATATCTAAAGAGAGGATTTGAAATATTCTCAACACATAAGAATAATAAACATTGAAGAGGATGGATACCCTAAGTACCCTAACTTAATCCCTATATATTCTATTCATCTACCAAAATATCACATGTATCTCATAAATGTATATAAATATTATGTATAAATTTAAAAGCCACTTGATTAAAGCAGAAGCATGGGTCACTGTAAAATAATAACTCATTAAACCAGAGTGATAACCAAAAGACTTCAACAATAATGGAGAAAGTTACATGAATGGAAAAATCTTAATCATTAAAAAAAACAAACAAAAAACAACCGAAGACATTCTTTTACATGAACACAGTATGATTGTCACTGTACTGTCAATGAATATTGAAATACCATTGTAAGATCTTTCGACCTTATTTAGATTCTGCCCATTCTTCCAATTAGGTCTGTTACAGAAAAAGACCTTCTGGCTCAGGATCAAATCTGTGACCCCACATTGCATTCAATTGTCACATTACTTTAGTCTCTTTCAACTTTGAGTATTTCCTCAGTCATTCTTTGCCCTTGGTGATCTTGACAAGTGATTGTCAAGTTATTTTACAGAATATCCCTTCAATTTGGTTTGTCTGATGTTTCCTCCTGTTTAGATTCAGATTATCCATTTTTGGCAGGAATGCCACAAATGTGATGTTGTGTCCTCTGTGCAGCATATCAGGAGGCACATATCAGTTTATCCCATTACTGGCCATATTAACTCTGATCACTTGAGTAAAGTGGCATCTGCCAGTATGTATTCCCCTTTGCAATGAGTCTGGTGCAGACAGAGCCCATGCCCTTAACCACTACTCTATAGAACTACCTCTGGCTCACCCCTGTAATCCCAGCACTTTGGGAGACCGAGGTGGACGAATCACGAGGTCAGGAGATCGAGACCATCCTGGCAAACACGGTGAAACCCCGTCTCTACTAAAAATACAAAAAATTAGCCAGGCATGGTGGCCTGTATGTAGTCCCAGCTACTCGGGAGGCTGAGACAGGAGAATCACATGAACCCGGGAGGCGGAGGTTGCAGTGAGCCGAGATTGTACCACTGCACTCCAGCCTGGGTGACAGAGCAAGACTCCATCTCACAAAAAAATAAAAATAATAAAAAAAAATAAAGAGAACTACCTTTAGGCAATCAGCACTGTGCTAGTCATTGAAGACACAAAGAGCCTTGAAGGAATTCTCTTGACAGAGAGCTTACAATATTATTAGAAAGACAAGTGTGTGATATATTACTTCAGCATCCATCTACAAATTGTCCTGTGAGTCCCACAGACAATTAGAGTTAGAGGAATTCAAGGATAGAAGTGACTTTTGAGGCCTCAGGGCTCCCAGCGGAGCAGCGGTTGGGAAACTGCTCTTGTTAGGGAATTAGAAGGGAAGATGGGTTTGACTTCTGAGCACTCAGGACTGTGCAGGGCCATAGGTGAGAAGAGACAGAAACAGCCTGGGCACTGACTTAGGAGGGTCAGAACAGAGTACCATTGTCTCATACAAGAAGACCCTGGCAGCCATTTTTGGGGGTAGCTGGCAGCATGGATAGGGTGACCAAAAGAAAGCCAGGCCAGGCGCAGTGGCTCATGCCTGTAATCTCAGCATTTTGGGAGGCTGAGGCGGGCAGATCACTTGAGGTCGCGAGTTCAAGACCAGCTTGACCAACATGGAGAAACCCCATCTTTTAAAAAAAAAAGAAAGCCAGAAGTCTGAATTCAAAGCCCCTTGGGAGTCAGAGTGTGATGAGATAGCGGGTAGAGTGGCCTGGACCCAGAGTAGCTCAGAAAAATCTGGCTGATTAACTCCCTAACTCCTGGGCTCTTATTTCACCAAGTTTTAACAGCACCAAGTAGCCTTGCCGTACATGCTCTGAAGAATGTGTTCATGGTATTTCCAGTGCCAAGGCCAAGGCTATTTGGCAAGAGCAGCACTTCTTTGTGGAGGAATAAGATGAACCCAAGTAGGAGAGATAAATGGAGAGTCACTGGGAAAGACTCACATGCTCCGTTAAGGAATTATTTGCACGATCTTAGCCTAGGGACTCTATCTTGTGTACATACAACAAAGTGAAAGAGTGAGAGTGTGGAATTCTATGTCTGATTTCACTGGCTACTCCTAAATGCCAATTAGAATCTTTTCACAATCCTATTTCGTCTGCTTCTATAGTAAGAATAGGAATTGGCACTTCTCTGAAGTACCCTTTGCCTCTAATCTGGTTCAGAATTAAAGTGCTCTCATTAAATGGAGACCTCATTATATTCTCTAATCTACAACACAATCATAACGCAGTGATTACCTTGAATTATTATTGCACATACTTCCACCCACTTACTATTATATGTCTCTGTACTTTAATTATGTTTCAATGAATATAATTCCATACCCTTCAATACTTAAATAAAATTCACTTTAAATATAACTGCATGCCTATAATTCTCTGTAAATGTGAGTGCTTGCACTGCAAATAATAAAAATTAGTACTGCTCTGGAGGCTGAACAAACTAAGCCATGCCTGAAAGAAATCAGTTGGCATTTTAATGGAATTTTAAAGCATCGAAATTTGTTACCACTTTATTTTTTCAAAAACACATTTTAAGAGGATGATTTTTGTAGCTTTCACACACAAAAAAAATCTTTGGAAGGAAACAGCAATTCTCTGGAGGCTTTTGTTGTCTACCAACCACTTCACCAGGGAATTTATTCCAATGGAGAATTGATTTCTTTTTTAACTGCAATGAGGTTTATTTGTCTTGTGTTGTTGTTTATTTATTTATTTACTTACTGATTTGTGGCTATGCTTCTGAAAGAAATTTTCCGGACAGTTCAATGAGTCAAAGTGAAATTTCAGAATCAATAACCAGGTAACTGGCATTAAGGCCTTCTAACTGCTCTACCCATCAGCACACGCATTCTTGTTACCCAGGAAAAAGAGTGACATTGATGCTTATATTATTTCTGGTGCACACTGTTAGGAAGCAATATACTCCCTTATTTTTGCCAAGATATGTCTCAGAAGAGACTGTCTTCAGAGAATTTTTTTGAATTCTGTTGTACTTACTAGTATAGCTGCAACACATGTATATGCTTTGGTTGGTATTTATTTCAAACATATAGTCAATAATATCTTGGACTGAAAAGTAATCATTGTGATAAATTAGTTCGTGACCTCATGCCATGAGACAATGTTCCCGAAGAACTAGAGAAGTGACAATCCTCTTTCATTTCTAGTTTCTGATTTTAAAAGTAGCAGATGTCCGGGCGTGGTGTCTCACACCTGTAATCCCAGTACTTTGAGAGGGCAAGGCAGGCGGATCACAAGGTCAGGAGTTCCAGACCAGCCTGACCAATATGGTGAAACGTTGTCTCTACTAAAAACACAAAAATTAGCCAGGCGTGGTGGCATGTGCCCGTGGCCCCAGCTACTTGGGAGGTTGAGGCAGAAGAATCACTTGAACCCGGGAGGTGGAGGTTGCAGTGAGCCGAGATCATACCAGTGCACTCCAGCCTGGGAGACAGAGTGAGACTCTGTCTCAAAAAATAAAAAAAAAGTAGCAGATGAGTTAGAGGCCTCAGGAACAGGTTTGTTAGGAGAGAGAACTAAAACCAAAAGCCATTTTGATCATCTTTGATAGGGAGTAAACACAGCATAGGTCTTATAAACCCTCAAGCTAGGTAAACCCTTCAAGTTTAATCGCAGTCCCTATTGTGAACTATTCAAAACTCATTGTCCAGGAAGAGTGACCCGCCATCATCACTGCTGGAAAGAATCAATATTATTAAAATAACCGTTCTTCCTGAAAAACATATTTGCAAAGTTGGCCACACAACAAATCCATGGAATAAGTCAAGCCATTATATAAATTGGTTACTGAAGTTTTTTCTCAAAAGAAGGGAAATAGGCCGGGCATGCTCACACCTGTAATCCCAACACTTTGGGAGGCCGAGGCAGGTAGATCACCTGAGATCAGGGGTTCGAGACCAGCCCGTCTCCACTAAAAATACAAAAAAAAAAAAAAAAAAGCCGGATGTGGTGGTGGGCACCTGTAATCCCAGCTTCTCAGGAGGCTGAGGCAGGACAATCGCTTGAATCCAGAGGCGGAGGTTGCAGTGAGCCAAGATTGCGCCATTGCACTCCAGGCTGGGTGACACAGTGAGACTCTGTCTCAAAAAAAAAAAAAAAGAAAAGAAAAAAGGTAAATGTAGCCCTTGGTGACCCAGTGAGTCGATCTCCCAGATACCGTATTTGAGCATAGTTCTCTTTTCATGTTAACTCCATAGCTACAGTTCCTTTTTCATGGAAATTCTTCCAACTCATCTACCCATTTATCAAGGCAATTGAGCCTATGGCATTATTTCACTTCATTACCTTGACTTTTGCCTAAAGGAAAAAAACACAGAAAACGAGTAATCATGGATCAATGTAAAAATCAAAGGCAAGGATTGCCACATCCAGCAGGACAATGTAAAGTGCTCAGCAGCCCCTTTTGCACAGAATAATAAGTGAAGCATTATTTTTTACAGGCTTGATCTTAGCCAAAAGGCTGAGAAGTGATGAAACATTATTTTTTAAAACAATCTTTCAAAGACTCTGGAAATGATCTTAAGGGCATACAGCAAATAAAGACACATTTATTCAAGAAAATCTTGAATACATTTATTCAAGAAAACTCAGTAAGATTCTGCGGTGTTTAGACCAAGATCTGCTTCCCTCCACCATCCCAGCTCAGCAAGATAGAAACTCCATTCCAGACTTCTATAGCCAAGAATACAGGGTTCCCAGTTTCCCCACTCCCCAGCTCCTGGTCAGAGGGATAGCCGAGAGGGGTGAGATGTGGGAATTTTTATCTTGTCCTCAGCTACCTGCAGCTGAGGCTATTCTGAATAAATGCAGCCAATATGTATGGGTTTTCTTCTTCCACTAGCCCCGCTTTGTGCAATGGAAATTCTACCGTCAGTGAAACATGGCTGAAAATACTGAGGCCTCAGTTGCCCTTGCCCCAGCTTATAAGGTAAAGGTTCCCAGTGGGGAGAGGCAAACTAAGAAGACCTCAATCCACTGCCCTCCCACACCAAGTACTCAGGTCCTAAAGCTGGGGTGTCATTCAGAGAGAAACACACTATTTCCACCTACAGTTCCAGAGCCAAGACTCAAATTTTGCCTGAGGGTAGAGACAAGATATACAACTGAGAGCTCTGAATCTCCTTCCAAAGATACTGACTTCTGTTTGCAACAGAGTGAAGAGAAGTTTAGGCCTAAGGGTATTCTCAAAACTAGTGGAGATTGTGGTGAAAGGCAATTGGAAGGAGATTGGTAAAATCATTAATCATTGGAGATACAGGCTAATCCGCAGAAATCACCCCCATGATCCAATCATCCAATCACCACTGTTAGATATAGTGAATTCCAAGTTTCTCTTCAAAGAATCGGTATGTCACTAGGTTCAGCTCTCTTATTCTTTAATTCTCCATTTTAAAGTTTAAGTTCCCTGTCGTTTCAGTAAACAATCTTTTCCACCAGTTCTAATCAGTAGTTCACATCTGTTGCCCTGGTTCCCTGCTCTGTCCTGACTCATCCTGGTCACCTGTCCCAGTCACCTGCTCCAATCATCTGCTCTGGTTACCTGCTCTGACTTGTTCTGTAACCATCCTTCTCGCCAAACTACCCACTCCGCCACTTCAGCTCATACCCCTGCTCTCTTTAAAATAGCCAATCAGAATTAGCTAAGACTGTGCAGTCTAACCCCAGCCAATAGAGGAACGACACAGCAGTAGCAACTACTTGTGTCAGGAATAAGAACCCCTTCTCCTCCCTTGTCCAAGTGTACACTCACCATTGCTCTGTCTGTGTGATGCATCTTTCTATAGGAGTAAATTGTCTTGCTGAGAGAATTTATATTCGAGTACTACTTCTTTTGCGGCACAGAAAATTTTACATATAACATCTCCAGCCAGGCCCCACCTCCAACACTGGGGATTGCAATTAGACCTGAGATTTGGGGACACACAGCCAAACCATATCAAGGTCCAATAATACCATTATATACATATCATTTTATTCAATTGCTTTTAAAATCAGTTAGAAGGAGAAATATGCATTCATATGATCTTTTATAGTTATATGATTACCTTTCCCAGTCCTCTTTGGTTTTCACGTTTGTGGATTTGGATTACTATCTGGGGTCACTTGCTTTCCACCTGAAAAAATTCCCTCTAGTATTTCTTGTAAGGTGGGTCCAATGGTAACACATACTCTTTGGTTTTGTTTATTTAGAAATGCCTTTATTTCACTGTCACGTGGAGATTGTGCCTGCTTCCTCTTCACCTTCTGCCATGATTGTAAGTTTCATGAGGCCCCCACAGCCATGCCTCTTCTTTAGTCTGCAGAACTGTAAGTCAATTAAAACTCTTTCCCTCCATAACTTACTCAGTCTCTGATATGTCTTTGTAGCAGTGTCAGAATGGACTAAAGCAATTACCCTAAGCCAAACAAAGATAACTACAAAAGAAGAAGGCCAGGCCAGGTGTGGTGGCTCATGCCTGTAATCCCAGCATTTTGGAAGGCCGAGATCACCTAAGATTGGGAGTGTGAGACCAGCCTGACCAACAATGGAGGAACCCTATCTCTACTAAAAACACAAAATTAGCTGGGCATGGTGGCATGTGCCTGTAATCCCAGCTACTTGGGAGGCTAAGGCAAGAGAATCGCTTGAAATCAAGAGACAGAGGTTGTGGTGAGCCAAGATTGCACCATTGCACTCCAGCCTGGACAACAAGAGTGAAACTCTGTCTCAAAAAAAAGAGGAAGAAGGCCACAGATCAATATCCCTTAGAATATCAAAGCCAAAAATCGAAACAAAATAGTAGCAAACTAAATTCAGCAACATATAAAAAGAATTCTATATCATGACTAAATGACATTTATCCCAAGAATGTAAGGTTTAACATCTTAAAATCAGTTAATATAATAACATGCCATATCAACGCAATAAAAAACAAACACACATGATCATTTCAGAAAAAAACCACAGCTAACATCATATTTTTTGATGAAAGACTGGTTGCTTTCTCCCATCAGGAACAAGACAAGGATGTCTGCTCTAGCCATTTCTATTCAATATTGTACTGGATGTTCTAGCCAAGGCAATTATAAAAGAAAAATAAGATAAATAAATAAATAAACGGCATCCAAAACAGAAACAAAGAAGTAAAATGATCTCTTTTCAGAGACAACATGTTTGAGTCCAAAAAATCCCAAGGAATTCATTTTAAAAACTTATCGCTAATAAAAGACTTCAATTAGATGGCAGGATACAAGATCAATATACAAAAATTAATTGTATTTTTCTATACTTGCAATGAACAATCTGAAATTGAAGTTATGAAGTAGTTCCATTTACACTACCATTAAAAAGAATAAAATGTGGCTCATGCCTGTAACCCCAGCACTTTGGGAGGCTGAGGCAGGTAGATCACAAGGTCAGGAGTTCAAGACCAGCCTGGCCAACATGGTGAAACCCATCTCTACTAAAAATACAAAAATTAGCTGGGTGTGGTGGTCCACATCTGTAATCCCAGCTACTTGGAAGGCTGAGGCAAGAGAATCTCTTGAACCAGGAGGCAGAGGTTGCAGTGAGTCCAGATCACACCACTGCACTCCAGCCTGGGCCACAGAGTGAGACTCCATCTCAGGAAAAAAAAAAAAAAAAAAGAATAAAATGCTTGGAAATAAATTTAAAAAGTGCAAAATTTTTACTGTGAAATCTATAAAACAATGTTGGAAGAAATTTAAGATACAAATAAATTGGAAAACATCTTATGTTCATGCTGATTTTCCAATAAATTGTGCTGAAACAGCTGGATATACACAGGCAAAAGAATAAAGTTAGATCCCTAGCTCACATCGTGTATAAAAATTATCTTGGTCGGGTGCAGTGGCTCATGCCTGTAATTCCAACACTTTGAGAGGCTGAGGTGGGAGGATCATGAGGTCAGGAGATTAAGACCATCCTGGTTAACACTGTGAAACCCTGTCTCTACTAAAAATACAAAAAATTAGCCAGGCATGGTGGCACATGTCTGTAGTCCCAGCTACTTGGGAGGCTGAGGCAGGAGAATTGCTTGAACCTGGGAGGTGGAGGTTGCAGTGAGCCAAGATCGCACTACTGCACTCCAGCCTGGGCAAAAGAGCAAGACTCCTGTCTCAGAAAAATGTATATATATATATATATCTCAAAAAGGATCAAATACCTAAATATGAGTTAATATTATAGACTCTTAGAAGAAAATATAGGAATAAACCTTCATGACCTTATATTTAGCAATAAATTCTTATGGCACCAAAATCATGAGCAACAAAAGAAAAAAATAGACAAATTGGACTTCATCAAAACTAAAAACTTTTGTATTCCTAAAAAACACCATAAGAAGGTAAAAAGACAACACACAGAATGGGAGCAAATCTCTTCAGATCATGTATCTGACAGGAAACTTACATCTAGAATATGTAAAGCACTCTTACACAACTCAATAATAAAGAGACAACCCAACTTAAAAATGGGCAAAGGATCTGAACAGACATTTCTCCAAGGAAAATATACAAGTGGCCAATAAACACATGAAGATATGCTATCATTAGTCATTAGGGAAATATAAATCAAAACCACATCCACTTGGATGGCTATAGGCAAAAGGTCAGCTAATAACAAGTACTGGCAAGGATGTAGAGAAAATGGAGCCTTTGTATGTTACTGGTTGGATTATACCATTTAGCAGCTGCCTTGTTAAAGAATTTGGCAGTTTCTCAAAATGTTAACCATACAATTATCATAGGGCCCAGCAATTTAATACTAGTTATTTACCCAAATGAAATGAAAATGTACATCCATACAAGAACTTGTACATGAATGTTTGTAGCAGTATTATTCATAACAGCCAAGGGGTGCAAGCAACCCAAATGTTCATCAGCTGATGAATGAATGAACAAAATGTGATAGATCCATATGATGGAATATTAATTGGTCATGTAAAGGAATGGAGTACTAATACATGTAACAACATGGATCTACCTGAAAGATTATACTAAATAAAAGAAAACAGTCACAAAAACTGCATATGGTATTATTTCATTTAGATGAAATTTCCAAAATAGG
This sequence comes from Sapajus apella, assembly GCF_009761245.1. NCBI lineage: Eukaryota > Metazoa > Chordata > Mammalia > Primates > Cebidae > Sapajus > Sapajus apella. Next base: position 2,277,289 of record NW_022437043.1, read on the forward strand.
CAAATCTATAAACACAGAATGTAGATTCGAGGTATTTATTTATTTATTTATTTATTTATTTATTTTAGACGGATTTTTGCTCTGTGGCCAGGTCTGCCTCAGCCTCTTGAGTACCTGGTACTACAGGTGCATGCCTCCATGCTCAGCTAATTTTTTGTATTTTGGCAGAGATGGAGTTTCACCATGTTGGTAGGGCTCCTGACCTCGGCCTCCCAAAGTGCTGGGATTACAGGCATGAGCCACCACGCCCAGTCAGACTAGAGGTTATTTAGGGCTGGGGTAGGGGATATTAGATAGGAGAGCAATAGCTAAAAGGCACAGGATTTCTTTTTGAAGTTATAAAAATGTTCTAAAATTGACTGTGGTAATGGTTTCATACATCTGTGAATATACTAAAAAACTAAAAATTGTATACTTTAAATGGGTGAGTTGTATGGTATGTTATTTATATTTCAATGAGGCTGGTAAAAATCAATGGCAAACAGCCAGGCGCAGTGGCTCACGCCTGTAATCCCAGCACTTTGAGAGGCGGAGGCGAGTGGATCACATGAGGTCAGGAGTTCAAGAACAGCCTGGCCAGCATGATGAAACCCCATCTCTACTAAAAATATAAAAATTAACCGAGCATAGTGGTGCACGCCTGTAATTCCAGCTACTCGAAAGGCTGAGGCAGGAGAATCACTTGAACCTGGGAGGTAGAGGTTGCATTGGGCTAATATTGTACCACTGCACTCCAGCTTAGGCAACAGAGCAAGACTTTGTCTTAAAAAAAGCAAAGGCAGGCCAGGCGCAGTGGCTCATACCTGTAATCCCAGCACTTTGAAAGACCGAGGCGGGCAGATCACAAGGTCAGGAGTTTGAGACCAGCCTGGCCAATATAGTGAAACCCCGTCTCTGCTAAAAGTACAAAAATTAACTGGGCATGGTGATGTATGCTTGTAGCCCCAGCTACTCAGGAGGCTGAAGCAGGAGAATTGGTTGAACCTAGGAGGTGGAGGTTGCAGTGAACCAAGATCGAGTCACTGCACTCCAGCCTGGGTGACAGAGACTCCATCTGAAAAAAAAAAGCAAAAGCAAATGTCATGGTACTTCAGGAGAATTTGGTGATCTAAATAATTCATAGATTTGTCACAGTGAGCGGCAATACACAGAAATCCTGAAACTAATTGGTCAGAGCGTCTTAGTTCATTCACGCTGCTATAAAAATACCTGAGACAGGCCGGGCATGGTGACTCACACCTGTAATCCCAGCACTTTGGGAGTCCGAAGCAGGCAGATCGCCTGAGGTTGGGAGTTCAAGTCCAGCCTGACCAACATGGAGAAACTCCATCTCTACTAAAAATACAAAATTAGCCTGGCATGATGGTGCATGCCTGTAATCCCAGCTACTCAGGAGGCTGAGTCAGGAGAATCACGAATCACTTGAACCTGGGAGACGGAGGTTACCGCGAGCCAAGATCCCGCCATTGCACTCCAGCCTGGGCAGCAAGAGTGAAACTCTGCCTCAAAAAATAAACAAATAAAATAAATAAATAAATACCTGAGAGTGGGTAATTGATAAGAACAGAAATGGAAAAAAAAAAAAAGAACAGAAATATATTTCTTATAGATCTGGACACCAGGAAGTTCAAGATCAAAGTGCCAGTAGATTCAGTGTCTGTAAGGGCTGTTCTTTGCTTCCAAGATGGCACCTGGCTGCTGCAAGCCCTTTTGACTTAATCACTTCCCAAAAGTCCTCACCTCTTAATACCATTACCTTGGAGTTTAAGTTCCAACATATGAATTTTGGAGACACACATACATTCAAACCATAGCCCTGAGTGTGCTCTGGGAACTCATCTCCCTCCTCCTCTTCTGCCACCAGAAAATATATCACTTGTTTATACGCCCAGCTTTTATTAAACTTTTAGTTTTCTTTTATTTTAAGATAGGGTCTTGCTCTGTCATCCTGTTTGGAGTGCAGTGGCATGATCATAGCTCACTGCAGCCTTGAACACCTGCATTCAGCAATCCTCCCACCTCAGCCTCCCAAGTAGCTGGAACTTCAGGTATGTGCCACCATGCCTGGCTGATTTTTGTTATTCTTTTATCTTTTAGAGATAAATTCTCACTATGTTGCCCAGGCTGGTCTCAAACTCCTGGCCTCAAGCAATCCTCCTGCCTCAGCCTCCTGAGTAGCTGAGGTTATAAGTATGAAGCACCACACCCAGCTAAACTTTTAATTTTCAATAAATCACTTGCTTTTGGTGGTGGGAACACATAGGACTCTTGAAACTCCTGTCTGACAGGGTAGTCAGATATAAATAACCTTTATAGGGTCCAATAATATAATCTCAGAATTTGTGAATAAGGTCAAATAAAAGTCACCCTGTGAGTAAAAAGTCAACATAAAGTAAATCAGCTTAGCCATGCGTATAAGTGGCCTAACAGATGGTTTATAAATGTGCTGTTGGTAGAGATACTTGGAAACCATCAGAGTCAGATGCAGTAAACAAAGACCAAGTCAGTAAGGCTGAGGGGTCACATCCCTGAGACAGGCTCTGCGTTCTCTGCAAGTCTTTCTATTTCTCATCAGAAGGCCACATTTGTATGAATTAGTCAGTACACCCTCTGCACTCCTGGGTTAGGCCTCTGATCTACCCAGGGACTTTCTCTTATCATCCTTTGGCTTGTCATTTCCTATCTTTCAGCTCCTGTACCCAATTTGGGTCACACCTCTAACATCCCTTTTGCCTCTTGAAATGAGCTTGACATCTGAGGCAGATTTTTGCAGCATCCCACCCTCAGCCCAGATCTGGTGTTAACACTAATAGCCCATCCTTGTCTGGCTCCGATACTTGATGCATATGGAGCAATGAGGAAGCATCCTAAGGACAGCCTTCCTGGAATGTGAATAATCCGTACAACAGTTTTGTTTAAAGTGAATGATGAATCAATAGAATGAGGATATTCTGCATGGAGTGTAGAAAAAACAAACAAACGAAAAAACAGCCAAGAGCCAAAGATTTGTGGAAATTCAGGATGATCCGGAGATGAGCTCCTCTCCTGACTGTTTGGCCCAGGTGTTCTGGAACTTTTGGCAAAGATGACTCTAGAGAGGGAATGGTTCTGTTAGGTGATAGTACCTTTATGACAGTAGCCATTTTAATCATGTGATTTCTTGTAGTCTGATTCCCATGCTCACCCAATAATCATCTGGTGGTATTGGCCTCCCAGGTACCCATTTCTTTTTTTTTTTTTTTTTTTGAGACAGAGTCTCACTCTGTCACCAGGCTGGAGTGCAGTAGTGCAATCTCGGCTCACTGTAACCTCCGCCTCCCTGGAGATTTTCCTGCCTCAGCCTCCCAAGTAGCTGGGATTACACATACGCGCCACCACGCCCAGCTAATTTTTGTATTTTCAGTAGAGACAGGGTTTCACCATGTTGGCCAGGATGGTCTCAAACTCTGACCTCGTGTTCTGCCCGCCTCGGCCTCCCAAAGTGCTGGGATTACAGGCGTGAGCCACCATGCCCAGTCACCAGGTACACATTTCTACAAGGAAAAGAATGTGCTGACCAACCATGAGTGGTCCTGATTACTTGATGTTCTGTTTCTTACTATAATTTAATAAATTGGCATTTTGGCCTCTAGTAAGCTAGTAGTCTCCTGAATTTAATTGGCTCTGTGTTCAACGCTGAACTCCAGTGTCCTGGCCTCCAAAGCGAATTCTATCACCCATCAGAAAGACTCATCAGCCTTTCTGAAGTTTCTATTAAATGCAACCACTGTCATGTCATGAGGAATGCAGTCTAGTGGGTTATAAACTAAATGCCAGGAAGGCATGGACTCAGAGTGATTTGTATATCTTGGAAAGAAAGAAGTGGGAAATGAAGAAACTTCACAGAGTAAATATTTGAGCTCTTAAAGGGTTTTCATTTGGCTTAATGATTTGAGAATCGTTTTTCTAATTATAAAAGTAATACATGTTTAATGTTTCAAAATGTGGGTAACATAGAAAAGCATATATAGAAAAAAAATTAAAAGATGATTAAAATTTAGACAGCTGAAGAAGTGAAGGCATTCTTTTCTGATGACTTGCAATCAATTTTTCTGACATAGGCTGCCCTCAATCACTCAAGCCCAGACCAAAAACTCACTGACATATCAGAGTGGGCTGAATTCCAATAAAGGCAAAAATTAAAGCTTTGGCTTTATGTGGATCGATTTCTGAGTTCAAACCTGTTATCTCATTTTTCTTCGAATAATAGCCCATAGACCCACTGGCATCAGAACCACCTGGGAGGCTGGGCGCAGTGGTTCACGTCTATAATCCCAGCATGTTGGGAGGCCGAGGCGGGTAGATCACTTGAGGTCAGGAGTTCAAGACCAGCGTGACCAATATGGTGAAACCCTATCTCTACTAAAATACAAAATTAGCCAGGCATGGTGGCACACACCTGTAATCCCAGCTACTTGGAAAGCTGAGGCAGAAGTATTGCTTGAACCCAGGAGGCGGAGGTTACAGTGAGCTGAGATTGCGCCATTGCACTCCAGCCTGGGCAACAAGAGTGAAACTCTGTCTCAAAAAAAAAAAAAAAAGAAAAAGAAAAAGAAAAGAAAAGAAAAAGGAAGGCCAAGCGAAGTGGCTCACACCTGTAATCCCAGCACTTTGGGAGGCCGAGGCAAGCAGATCACAAGGTCAAGAGATCAAAAACATCCTTGCCAACATAGTGAAACCCCATCTCTACTAAAAATACAAAAATTAGCTGGGCGTGGTGGTGGGCATCTCTAATCCCAGCTACTTGGGGGGCTGAGGCAAGAGAATCGCTTGAAACCAAAAGGCGGAGGTTGCAGTGAGCCGAGCCAAGATTGTGCCACTGCACTCCAGCCTGGGGACAGAGACTCTGTCTCAAAAAAAAAAAAAAGTAAAGAAAAAACAACAATCGCCTGGGGAAAACTTGTTTGAAAATTTGGATTCCTGGGCCCCTAGGCATTTTGGCCTGTAGTAAGCTAGTAGTCTCCCGAATTTAATTGCCTCTGTGTTCAATGCTGAACTCCAGTGTCCTGGCCTCCAAAGCAAATTCTATCACCCATCAGAAACACTCACCAGCCTTTCTGAAGTTTATATTAAATGCAACCACTGTCATTTCACGAAAAATGTAATCTAATGGATTATAATGACCTACTGAATGAAACTGATGACCTACTGAATGAAACTCTCTGAGGGTGGGACAAATAACCTGCAATTTAATGTACTTCTTTGGTGATTCTTATGCACACTAGCATTTGGGAGCCACTTTGACAAAAGCTTTTAGGAGTGGTGAAAATGATGGTTTGGTGATGTGAAATATGGGTACTTTAAAACATATCTGAAGGAATTAGAACCCTTGTGCATTACCAGTGGGAATGTAAAATGATGAAGTGGCTGTGGAAATGATATGGATATAACTCACAAAATTAAATATAAAATTACTGTGTGAGCTAACAATCCCACTTCTGGGTATATAGCCAAAAGAATTGAAAGCAGGGACACAAAGAGATATTTGTACACCGATGTTGTTAGCAGCATTATTCACAATAACCAAAAGTTGAAATCAAGCCAAGTATCCATCAACAGAGGAATGAATAAACAGGAAACGTGGTATGCAGGCGGGACACAGTGGCTCACGCCTGTAATCCCAGCACTTTGGGAGGCCGAGGCGGGTGGATCACAAGGTCAAGAGACTGAGACCATCCTGGCCAACATGGTGAAACACCGTCACTACTAAAAATACGAAAATTAGCTGGACGTGGTGGCGTGCACCTGTAATCCCTGCTACACAGGAGGCTGAGGCAGGAGAATCACTTGAGCCCAGAAGGCAGAGGTTGCAGTGAGCCGAGTTCACACCACTGCACTCCAGCCTGGTGACAGAGCAAGGCTCCATCTCAAAAGCAAAAAAAAAAAAAGTGGTATGCATTTGCATTGAAATATTATTCAGCCTTAAAAAGGAAGAAAATTCTAGCCAAGCGCAGTGACTCATGATTATAATCCTAGCACTTGGGAGACCGAGGCGGGCGGATCATCTGACGTCAGGAGTTTGAGACCAGCTTGGCAAACATGGTGAAACCCCATCTCTACTAAAACTACAAATTTACCAGGTGTGGTGGCACGTGCCTGTAGTCCCAGCTACTCGGAAGGCTGAGACAGGAGAATCACTTGAACCCAGGAGGTGGAGGTTGCAGTGAGCTAAGATTGTGCCACTGCACTCTAGCCTGGGTGACAGAGTGAGACTTCATCCAAAATAAAAAAGGAAGGAAATTCTGACACATGATACAATGTGGATGAACCTTGAAGATATTATGCTGTTGAAACAAGCCAGATACAAAAGGACAAATAATGTATGATTCCACTTATATGAAGTACCCAGAGTTTGACTGAATTTGCCTAAATTCATAGAGATGAAAAGTAGAATGGTGGTTGCCAGGGGCTGGAAGCAGGGCAGAATAGGGAGTTCGTGTTTAATGGATGTGGAGTATCATTTGGGGAACACAAAAGAGCTCAGGGACGCATGGTGGTGACCATGGTGGTGACAGTAATGTAAATGTGCTCGATCCCATAAAACTATACACTTAAAAACTGCTTAAAATAAGTTTTTTTTTCCAAGATGGAGTCTCACTCTGTTGCCCAGTCTGGAGGGCAATGACTCAATCTCGACTCACTGCACCTCTGCCTCCTGGGTTTAAGCGATTCTCCTGCCTCAGCCTCCCAAGTAGCTGGGACTACAGACACTCGAAACCACGCCTGGCTAATTTTTGTATTTTTAGTACAGACCGAGTTTCACCATGTTGGTCAAGCTGGTCTCGAACTCCTGACCTCAGGTGATCCACCCGCCTCGGCCTCCCAAAATGCTGGGATTACAGGCATGAGCCACTATGCACAACCTAAAATGATAACTTTTAACTTTTTTTTTTTTTTTTTGAGACAGTCTCCCTCTGTCACCCATGCTGGAGTGCAGAGGTGTGATCTCAGCTCACTGCAACCTCCACCTCCCAGGCTCAAGCGAATCTCGTGCCTCAGCCTCCCAAGTAGCTGGGATTACAGGTGCCCACCACTATGCCCAGCTAATTTTTCCATTATTTTTAGTGAAGACAGTTTCACCATTTTGGCCAGTCTGGTCTCGATCTCATAACCTCAAGGGATTCATCCATCTTGGTCTCCCAATACGCTGAGATTACAGACATGAGCCAGCGCACCCAGCCACTTTTAACTTTTATAGAGTTATGTATATTTCATTCCAGTTAAAACACACACGCGCGCAGGCATGCACCTGCGAGCAACAATTCCTTTGTTTTGCCTGAAGTGGAAATCAAAATGGCCAAAAAGGCTCTCACTAGGGAGCGACCACAGAAGTGTGGGCCAAGTTCAAGCTCAGATGCAAAAGGTTATAACTATCTCACAAAGTATCTTGCATCTAGCCTTAATGGAAGACAAGGGCTTCCAGTTTACTTTACATTGCGATTTAAAGTGTTCGGCAAACTAACACAAAAACAGAAAGCCAAATACCACATGTTCTCACTTATAAATGGGAGCTTAAGGCCAGGCCCAGTGGCTCATGCCTGTAATCCCAGCACTTTGGGAGGCCGAGGCAGGTGGATCACCTGAGGTCAGGAGTTTGAGACCATCCTGGCCAACATGGTGAAACCCCATCTGTACTAAAAGTACAAAAATTAGCCAGGCATGGTGGCGGGTGCCTGTAATCCCAGCTACTCAGGAGGCCGAGGCAGGAGAATCACTTGGATCCAGGAGGTAGAGGTTGCAGTGAGCCGAGATCTCAGCACTGCACTACAGCCTGCCTGGGTGACAGAGTGAGACTCTGTCTAAAAATAAATAAATAAAATTTTTAAAATACTGGCCAGGCATGGTGGCTCACACCTATAATCCCAGCGCTCTGGGAGGCTGAGGTGGTGGATCGTGAGGTCAAGAGGTCAAGACCATCCTGGCCAACATAGTGAAATCCCATCTCTACTAATAAATAAATAAATAAATGGCAGCTGAATGATGAGAACACATGGACACATAGTGCGGAACAACACACACTGGGGCCTGTCGGAGGGTGGGGTCATGGGGGGAGGGAGAGCATCAGGAAGAATAGGTAAAGGATGCTGGGCTTAATACCTAGGTGATGAACTGATCTGTGCAGCAAACCACTATGGCACATATTTACCTTTGTAGCAAACCTGCACATCCTGCACATGTACCGCTGAACTTAAAATAACTGTTGGAAGAAAAAAAATTGAAGTGTTCATTTAGGGCTGCAAATCTAGATTTTGTTAGTGAAAAGTTACCAATGTCCCTGATTAGCCCAGCATGACAGGAATTACAGTCCTGAGCCCAAAGCAGAAACAAAAGCCAACGAAAGAATTCTGTCTTTTCCTAGTATTTGAAAACCTTAGCTGACAGTTATATTAAGCTGGAAATACTTATGTCTTCTACTAAAAAGCCCTAGATTTAGAAAGCGAATGTTGTTCTCAGGGCAGCATTGGTTGATGCCAATCCATATTTTCCCTCTTCTTTACTGTTGGGAAACTGACCAATTTTACTATATAAAAGGGGCAGATTCAAGTGGTTTGCAAGCTATTTAGAGTAACTTTTTGACAAGTGTAGGCTGCTTCAGCAAAAAGCTTGGGAAGGCTGGAGGCAGAGTCATTGGAGAAGTTTTAAACTCAATAAATCATAATACAATCTCACTAAACACTCTGAATTATGGATTTCTGAGACTTGAGATTCATTTTTTTCAAATGCAAGAAGTTGGCTGGGCACAATGACTCACGCCTGTAATCCCAGCACTTTGGGAAGCTGAGGTGGGCAGATCACCTGAGGTCAGGAGTTCGAGACTACCTTGACCAACATGGAGAAACCCTGTCTCTATTAAAAATACAAAATTAGCCAGGTGTGGTGGTGTATGCCTGTAATCCCAGCCACTCAGGAGGCTGAGGCGGGAGAATCACTTGAACCCTTGAGGCGGAGGTTGTGGTGAGCTGAGATGGCTATGTTGCGCTCCAGTCTGGGCAACAAGAGCAAAACTCCATCTCAAAAAAAAAAAAAACCCAAATGCAAGAAATTAATAAGTGGCAGACCATGCCAGAGTAGATCATGGCAGACCTCCTTTAACGAAATGATGCAAATCTGGTTTTGTTTTCAGGATCTGCCCTTATTTTCAGATCCAAATATCCCTCCAAATTTATTGAACCATATTCCCCCCTCCCTTTTTTTTTTGAGACAGAGTTTCACTCTTGTATTTTTTTTTAACTTTTATTTTCGGTTCGGGGGTACACGTGAAGGCTTGTTACATAGGTAAACTCATGTCACTGGGGTGTGCCATACAGACTATTTCATTACCCAGGTATTAAACCTTGTACCCGATAATTATTTAATTATTTTTTCTGATCTTCTCCCTCCTCCTACCCTCAAGTAGACCCCAGTGTGTGTTGTTCCCCACTTTGTCTCCATGTGCTCTCATCATTTAGCTCCCACTAATAAGTGAGAACGTGTGGTATTTGGTTTTCTGTTCCTACATTAGTTTGCTAAGGATAATAGCCTCCAGCTCCAACCACGTTTCTGCAAAAGATATGATCTTGTTCTTTTTATGACTGCATAGTATTCCATGGTATATATGTATCAAATTTTCTTTATCCAGCCTGTTATTGATGGGCATTTAGGTTAATTCCATGTCTTTCTTACTGTGAACGGTGCTCCAACGAACATACGCATGCATGTGTCTTCATGACAGAATGATTTATATTCCTCTGGGTATATACCCAATAATGAGATTGCTGGGCCAAATGGTAGTTCTGTTTTCAGTTCTTCAAGAAATCCCACACTGCTTTCCACAATGGTTGAACTAATTTACACCCCACCAACAATGTATAAACGTTCCCTTTTCTCCAAGACTTTGCCAGAATCTGTTATTTTTTGACTTTTTAATAGTAGCCATTCTGATTTGTGTGAGATGGTATCTCATTGTGGTTTTGATTTGCATTTCTTTCTTTTTTTTTTTTTTTTTTTTTTTTGAGATGGACTTTCACTCTTATCGCCCAGGCTGGAGTGCAATGGAGTGATCTCGGCTCACTACAACCTCTGCCTCCCAGGTTCAAGCAATTCTCCTGCCTCAGCCTCCCAAGTAGCTGGGATTACAGGCACCTGCCACCATGCCTGACTAATTTTTATAGTTTTAGTAGAGACAGGGTTTCACCATGTTGGCCAGGCTTGTCTCGAACTCCTAATCTCAGGTGATCTGCCCACCTCGGCCTCCCAAAGTGCTCAGATTACAGGTGTGAGCCACTGTGCCCAACTTAATCTTTTTGTTTTTGAGGAATGGTTTCACTCCTGTTATCCACGCTGGAGTGCAATGGTGCAATCTGGGTCACTGCAACCTTCACCTCCTGGGCTCAAGCAATTCTCCTACCTCATCCTCCAGAGTAGCTGAGACCATAGTGTATTCTACCCCACCCTGGCTAATTTTTTTTTTTTTTAAGACAGAGTTTTACCATGTTGGCAGACTGTGACTTGAAGTCACAGCCTGACTTCAAGTCATCAGCCCATCTCAGCCTCCCAAAGTGCTGGGATTACAGGCGTGAGCCACTGCCCCTAGCCGGGTTTTAAAAATCTTTTCTTTCTTATGACACACAATGTTGCTCAGCCCATCTCTAATTTTTAAAATAAAAATAAAATAAAAACTCCTTTATGTATGTATAAAAAAAACCCCACCTCCTCACATCTACCTACATTGACAGAGGATTTGCTATTGCTCTTTTATTCTTGAAAAGATCACTGAGGGACTCAAGAAGACATGCCCATCCTTTCCAGAAAGTTCGACACTCTGTGGACATCTGAGTCAAGCTCTGGGATTAGAGCTCCACAAGTTTATCCCTATCTTAACCTTCAAGCCCTTGATTAACCAATCCATGTGAGAAGATACATGGGCTTGTCTGTTGGTCGTCTCCAAGACTCCTAAGTCCTGTATTCACCTGCTAAACAGGAAGAATATATCAGGTACCATGTTTTATAGTAGGTGCTATGCACAAATTCAAGAAAGAGGCTGATGTCTGTGTTTGGAAATCTTCAGGTTCATGATAAACCTTGAGTATTTAATCTGTTGGTGTTTTTTTTTTTTTTTTTTCTGGTCTGTGGTAGGCTGAATAATAGCCTCCTAAAGACATCCCACCCTAACCCCTGGCGCCTATAAATATGTCACGTTCCATGGTAAAAATGGACTTTTCAGGTGCAATTAAGGTTATGGACTTTAAGATAGGGAATTTATCCTGAATTATCTGAATGGGCCCAATCTAATCACATGAGCTCTTAAAAGCAGAGAGCTTTCTCTGGCTGGAAGCAGAAGAAAGATATGGGCAGAAGTCAGAGAGATTTGAAGCATAAGAGGGACTCGACCTACCATTGCTAGAGAGAGCCACATGGAAAGTATGAAAAGGAATGCAGGCAGCCTCTAGCAGCAAAGACTGACAGCCACCAAGGAAATGGGGATCTTAGTCCTTAAATCACAAGAAAATAAATTCAGCCAAAGTCCAAATGAGATTAAAAGTGGATTATTTTCCAGAACCTCCAGAAAGGCTTTGCCAAAACCTTGCTTTTGGCATTGTGAGACCCTAAGCTAATGACCCGGTTGAACCATGCTATTCCCAGACTTTTGACCTACAGAGCTATAATAAATGGATGTTGTTTTTTGTTTATTTGCTTGTTTTTTTTTTTGTTTGTTTTTTTTTTGTTTTTTTGAGACGGAGTTTCGCTCTTGTTACCCAGGCTGGAGTGCAATGGCGCGATCTCGGCTCACTGCAACCTCCGCCTCCTGGGTTCAGGCAATTCTCCTGCCTCAGCCTCCTGAGTCGCTGGGATTACAGGCACACGCCACCATGCCCAGCTAATTTTTTGTATTTTTAGTAGAGACGGGGTTTCACCATGTTGACCAGGATGGTCTCGATCTCTTGACCTCGTGATCCACCCGCCTCGGCCTCCCACAGTGCTGGGATTACAGGCTTGAGCCACCGCGCCCGGCCTTATTTGCTTGTTTTTTAAGGTGGAGTCTCACTCCATTGCCCAGGCTGGAGTGCAGTGGCATGATCTCGGCTCACTGCAACCTCCACCTCCCAGGTTCAAGCGATTCACCTGCCTTAGCCTCCCAAGTAGATGGGATTACAGGCATGCACCACCATGCCCAGCTAATTTTTTGTATTTTTAGTAGAGATGGGATTTCACCGTGTTAGCTAGGATGGTCTCCATCTCCTGACCTTGTGATCCACCCACCTCGGCCTCCCAAAGTGCTGGGGTTACAGGCCTGAGCCACTATGCCTGGCAATAGTCTTGTAAAAGTTAAAATATATTCCAATTTAAGGACTCTATATACTGTCTATTGTCATCTTTGTGTGTGAAAGGGGATGAGAATATGTAAGGCGACTTTAAAATGATATTGATAGGTCATTCTGAAACACAAAGAAGCTTAAGATTCCAATCTCATTATGCAACGTGGCAGTCTTCCTCTTCCCCATTCCAACAAAATCACAGCCTATTGAAATGTAATCCAAGCCAGACAGAAATTAAGAGGCAGAGTTAAGAAGGGTTCCCAGAAAAACAAAGCAGCCAGTTTGCAGGCAGCCAATTTCAGAGGTCAATACATTGACTGCAGAATATGATTTTTAGATCATCATATTCTGCTTCAGGCTTTGATGTGGTCAGAGAAAAGAAGCCACAAAGAAATACATCGGGGCGCCCTAATGATGTGTAATGTGGGCTGTGGGTGGCCCAAACCCACAGAGATGCTTCCTCGTTATTACTAATAATTGCTTAGCATCATTGGATGGCTGCTTGATGCGTCTGAGATCATTTGGGGAATAAAAATGTTTTGAACATTGACATAGAAGCAAATTTTTCTGATCTGTGTTGTTTTTATGATGTTACTTGTATGCACATTGTGACCAAACTCCTGTTTGCTTTAGTTTTTGAGATTTCTCAGGTAGGCATTAAGAAAGATGCATTCAATTGTTTGAAATGTTTATTGAAAAATACGAATACCCTAATATGCCCTGTCCCAGAAGCCACATTGGAGAAATCCTACGAAATATAATTAAAGTTGATACAGAAGTATATTTCTATAGTCTACAATTCCAAGTATTCCTGGTGAGGGTAAGACTAGACACGAAGTTGGAACATATTAAATAGATTATTTAAAGTGTTAGGATGGATGATCATATAATACAATTCCATGTGAGACAAATACAATCCTATTAAGATTATACATGCAACAGCCAAACCTGAAATAATCAGATTTCTGAAATTTATTTGAAATAGAATTGCCATTATTGTTTTTGTATCACATTTATAACTTTGCACTACTTTCAATCTCTACTATTGCCTTTAGCCATTGTAATATTAGTAAGTAGCAGCTTCAAAAAACATATTGCATTAAGAAGGAAAAATGATAATTTTACTACGGGGAAATATGGAGGTTACCTTCTTAACCAAGTAATTCAAGGTAACATCATCAATAACGGGACAAGCTACCTCCTGATATGCACTGAGAAGAACACAGCATTGCTTCTCTGGTGTTTTCTGCCAAATATGCACAATATAAGCATGACTATAGTCCCAGCTACTCAAGAGGCTGAGGTGAAAGAGTGGCTTAAGCCCAGTAAATCGAGGCTGCAGTAAGCCATTGCACTCCACTCTGGGCAACATAGCAAGACCCCATCTCTAAAAGAAAAGAAATATACAAACCTAAATTGAGGGATATTCTATTAAACAACTATTATTATAGTACTACTTTTAAATGTCAATCTCATGATAGACAAAAAGAAAGTGAAGAAATTTTCCAGATTTTAAAAGTTTACAGAGCATCTGGCTGCCTAAAGTGAGGTATGATCCTAGATTAGATTATATATCAAAGGGGAAAAAGTTGCTATAAATAACATTATCGGGGGCTGGGCACGGTGGCTCACACCTGTAATCCCAGCACCTTGGGAGGCCGAGGTGGGCGGATCACCTGAGGTTGGGAGTTTGAGGCCAGCCTGACAAACATGGAGAAACCCCGTCTCTACTGAAAATTAGGCAGGCATGGTGGCATGCACCTGTAATCCCAGGTACTGGGGAGGCTGAGGCAGGAGAATCACTTGAACCTGGGAGGCAGAGGTTGCAGTGAGCTGAGATCTTGCCATTACACTCCAGCCTGGGATACAAGAGTGAAACTCTGTCTCAAAAAAAAAAAAAAAAAAAAGAGCATTATCGGGACAATTGGCAAAATTTGAGTATGTACTGTATACTAGATCATAGTATTGTAGCAATGTTATATTTTCTCTCTCTCTCTTTTTTTTTTTTTAGATGGAGTTTTACTCTTATCGCCCAGGGTGAAGTGCAATGGGGCGATCTCGGCTCACCGCAATATCTGCCTCGCAGGTTCAAGCGATTCTCCTGCCTCAGCCTCCCAAGTGGCTGGGACTACAAGCATGCACCACCATGCCTGGGTAATTTTGTATTTTCAGTAGAGACGGGGTTTCTTCATGTTGGTCAGGTTGGTCGAACTCCCGACCTCAGGTGATCTGCCGGCCTTAGCCTCCCAAAGGGCTGGGATTACAGGTGTGAGCCACCATGCCCAACCAATATTATATTTTCAGAATTTTATTATTTTGCTATGGTTATGGAAGAGAATGTCTCCGTTCTTAAAAAAAAATACACTTTGAAGTTTCGAGAAGAAAAAGGGGCATGGACTCTGTGGCCACTCTCAAATGGTTTACAAAACTAATAATAATAACAAAACAATGACATATATATGCATACATATAGAGAGAAAGAGAACAAATATGTGTTGCAAAATATTAACAATTGGTAAATCTAGGTGAAACATGTACCCAAGATCTTTGTATTAATTTTTCTAAATGAAATCCATCTGTAAATTTAAATTACTTCCAAGTAAAAAGTTAAAATGAGATGAAACAAAAGACAAACCTAAGAAACATGGCAATTATGACAATTCCGAGACGCCAACTCTACACATTCCTCAAAAGTAGGTAACTCTTAGCTCAATTCAATTAAATTTGTGCATAAATATTTTACGCCAAGTTAATATCAATTCCTTATCAATGGCCTCCTTGCTTTCTCACCAACAAATATTACGCCAGGGGACATTGCTGGAAGGAAAGACCTTATTGAGCTGAACTATTGACCATCTGAGAGATTTGCACTTCCTCAAAGCAACACAGCAGGGCCGAAGCAAGCAGACAGGATGACAAGCTGTTTACACCCCAATTTCAGTGCCACTCTTAAGCAGAACTGACCTAGAAACTAAAATGTATTCATGGAGACTTCTACCAGCTGACTCCCCAGAAACGACCGTATACCAAACTTTTCGTTAAGAAACGGGTAATTCAACTCTCTTTTTCCACTACTGTTATTGCTATTGCAGAAATATAACAATGTTAGCTCTATAAAATTAAATTCTGCTTATTTAGATAAGGCAAAAGGTAATGCCATTTCATTTTAAGCAATTCTACTTTTAATAGTATGTTTTAAAATAGCTTCTTCCTTAAAAAGGAAAATACAATATGTACATTTATACAATGGCGAATAGAATTTTCTATTACAGAATTCATATCTCAATTATTGTCAATGAATGTGCACAGTCTAGATAGCATATTTTAAGTTGGCAAATAGAATGTGCCAGAGAAATATATTATACCTTAAGACTTTAATTTTCCCTCAACCTATTTATGACAGATACACCTAGCCAACAAAAAGAAAAGGAATAAAAATATAGAAAAGGATCCTATTCCTTCTCACTGCCCAGTCCTCACACTCATGATTCTCCCAGGGATGAGTTATAATTGCCTCCTGGGAGGGAGAGAAAAGAGACATGAAATCTGGCTCTGATTGTGTAAGAGATTGCTAATCACCAAGACAACAATAATCACAGGGCTACACTACAAAATTCAGGGACCATAAGCAAACGGGTCAGCAGCAATTATTGAACAGCCTAAAAGTCAGCTTCGTGTGGGAAAATGCATTAGGGTCTCATGACCCTAAAGGAAATGGGGCTTTCTTTAAAGCATTTTTTCAAATACTTTAAAAAGAAAGGAAGCACTCCTTTGCAAAGTCTTTACTGCTTAAGAAATCGTTTTAAAAATTCAGCACCAATGTTATGTTTTGTATCAATTTTTTATTCAGCAGCATATTATTTTGTAAAATTTCAAACCTTCAGAATAGTGCAATGAATACCCATATATTCTTTACCAAGATTCGCCGAAGGCAGCACGTTTACTCTCTCCTCTTTCCCCATATATATTTCTTTTCTTTATTTCTCTTTTTTTCTTGTTTCTCCTTACTCCCCTTCTTTCTTGCTTTTTCTGAACCATCTGAGAATTCATTGTAGCTATTATGAGAATTCAATCCTAATATCTCAATATGTACCTTTTAAGAATAAAGACATTACCCTATATTATTCTCCCATATGTTTCATCATTTCTCCTTTTCTTCCTTTCTTTTCCTGAACCATCTGAGAACTCATTGTAGATATTATGACACTTCAGTCCTAATATTTCAATATGTACCTTTTAAGAATAAAGACATTATTCTACGTAACCACAATATTGTTATTACATTTGCGAACATTTTTTTTTAACAGACAGAGTCTTGCTCTTTCACCCAGGCTGGAGTGCAGTGGCACGATCTCAGCTCACTGCAACCTCCCCCTCCCAGGTTCAAGCGATTCTCCTGCCTCAGACTCCTGAGTAGCTAGGATCACAGGCATGTGCCACCATGCCCAGCTAGTTTTTGTATTTTTAGTAGAGACAGAGCTTCATCATGTTGGCCAGGTGGTCTCGAACTCCTGACCTCGGGTAATCCACCAGCCTCGGCCTCCCAAAATGCTGGGATTACAGGCGTGAGCCACTGTGCCCGGCCACACTGATGTTTTTGAAAGACTCCAGGCTGGTTGTTTGGTAGCTTTGGCATACATTTTTTGGGGGAAAAACTAAGCCCCAAAGTAAATTTAAAATGGAATGGATTGGGAACTTTTTAGTTGTATTCAAAGCCCAGCTTTAGCTGTGACCTGGAACAAGTTTCTTAATCTTCTCCGAGACTCAGTTGTCTGATTTGTTAAATGGGAATAATAATTCCTATTTTACAAGGCAGTTACAAGGATTATAAATTGGTGCAATCTCTCCAGAAACTAACTTTATCACCTGTATCAAGAGTCTTAAACAGGCTTTTATTCATGGATCCAGTAATTCAGCTTCTAGCAATTTATCCTTACAAAATGATCAGAGATACTGGCCAGGTGTGGTAGCTCATACCTGTAATCCTAGCACTTTGGGAGGCTGAAGTGGGCAGATCATCTGAGGTCAGGGGTTCGAGACCAGCCTGGCCAACATCATGAAACCCTGTCTCTACCAAAAATACAAGAATTAGCCAGAAATTGCTTGAACCCAGTAGGCAGAGGTTGCAGTTAGCCGAAATCACGCCACTGCACTCCAGCCTGGGCAACAGAGCTAGACCCTGTCTCAAAAAAAACAAAGATCAGAGATATAGACAAAGATGTTTAGGCAGTGATGGTCATTACCATGAGGGTCAGGGTAGTAGTTGGGTGAACTGTGCTACATCTTCCATCTCCTCACTTATCAGCCTTGGGCTCCTTGCCCTCAATACTCATTGTTAACACTTAAAGGCTACCCTGTGTCCAGCATTGTGCTGAGTTACAGAGTGTTACAGCAAGCTTGAAAATCATGCCTTGAGCTGAGCAGAT
Organism: Sapajus apella; assembly: GCF_009761245.1. Classification (NCBI taxonomy): domain Eukaryota; kingdom Metazoa; phylum Chordata; class Mammalia; order Primates; family Cebidae; genus Sapajus; species Sapajus apella. The sequence continues at coordinate 2,295,050 of NW_022437043.1, forward strand.
GGCTCATGCCTGTAATCCCAGCACTTTAGGAGGCTAAGGCGGATCACCTGAGGTAAGGAGTTCGAGACCAGCCTAGCCAATATGGTAAAACCCTGCCCCTACTAAAAATACAAAAAATTAGCCAGGCTGAGGCAGGAGAATCACTTGAACCTGACAGGCGGAGGTTGCAGTGAGCTGAGATCAAACCACTACACTCCGGCCTGGGCAACAGAGCGAGACTCCATCTCAAAAAAAAAAAAAAAAAGACATGCCTTGGAGGAGCATTTGACAACAAGAAACAAAAGTAGGGTTTCATGAGGAGGTCTGTATGTAACATGAGAACCCAACTTTGTTTTATGTTTAAAGAAATACAATAAAGTTTTACTCTGGGTAGTGCAATTTGGGGCAAATTTTGTTTATGATGACAAAAACAGGAAAATCTGCACACAAATTTTGTGCTGGTATGTGCCAGACCCTGTGCTTGCAACAAATGATTTGGAACAAGTCAATTCCACTTGACTTTACAACCATATTCCACAGTCCACGCATCAGGTCAACTCATGGTCCACTCAATTCCACTTATGGTTGATTGGGAATACCTGGTCTTATGGCCGCTCGTAGATAAACGCAGAAATTGGAAATGTGATCCCTGATGGACCAGATACTTCCATGTATAACTCTATATAAAAAAAGAAGAGATTTGGAGCGGGCGCAGTGGCTCACACCTGTAATCCCAGCACCGTGGGAGGCTGAGGCGGGCAGATTGCTTGAGCCCAGGGGTTCAAGACCAGCCTAGGCAACATGGTGAAATGCCATCTCTACAAAAAATACAAAAAGTAGCTGGGCAGGCTGGGCATGGTGGCTCATGCCTGTAATCCCAGCACTTTGGGAGGCCAAGGCGGGAGGATCACTTGAGATCAAGAGTTCGAGACCAGCCTGGCCAACATGGCAAAACCCTGTCTCTACTAAAAATACAAAAAAAAAAAAAAAAAAAAAAAAAAGCCAGGTGCAATGGCTCACGCTTGTAATCCCAGCACTTTGGGAGGCTGAAGCAGGAGAATCGCTTGAACCTGAGAGGCGGTGGTTGCAGTGAGCAGAAATTGCGCCATTGCACTCCAGCCTGGGCAACAGACCAAGACTCTGTCTCAAAAAAAAAAAAAAAAAAAATTAGCCAGGCACAGTGGCATGTGCCTGTAGTCCCAACTACTAGGAAGACTGAAGTGGGAGGATCACTTGAGCCCAAGAGGTTGAGGCTGAAGGGAGCCGTGATTGCACTACAGCACTCCAGCCTGGGTGACAGAGTGAGACCTTGTCTTAAACAAAATAAAGAGAGAGATATATTTAATAGATAGCTAGTCATCTCTGTCACATCATACAATTTATTTTTGGGCCAGGCACAGTGACTCATATCTGTAATCCCAGCACGTTGGGAAGCTGAGGTGGGCAGATAGCTTGAGGTCAGGACAAGGTAATTTTTTGAAACCAGCCTGGCCAATGTGGTGAAATCCCATCTCTTTACAAAAAAAATTGGCTGGGAATGGTGGCACATACCTGTAATCCCAGCTACTCAGGAGGCTGAGGCAGGAGGCTCACTTGAGCCTGGGAGGCAGAGGTTACAGTGAGCCCAGATTGTGACATTGCACTCCAGCCTGGGTGACAGAGTGAGACTGTCTCAAAAAGCAACAACAAAAAAAACACAAAAATCTATTTTTGTCTGATTTTTTTTTTTTTTAATACCGAATCTGTCTCTGTCACCCAGGCTAGAGTGCAGTGGAGCAATCTGGGCTCACTGCAACCTCTGCCTCCTAGGCTCAAGCGATTCTCCTGCCTCGGACTCCTTAGTAGCTGGGATTACAAGTGCCAACCATCATGCCTGACTAATTTTTGGATTTTTAGTAGAGATGGCGTTTCACCATGTTGTCCAGGTGGGTCTCGAACTCCTGACCTCAAGTGATCTGCCCACCTCTGTCTCCCAAAGTGCTGGGATTATAGGCATGTGCCACCATGCCCAGCTAATTTCTTTTTTCTTTTCTTCTTTCTTTTTTTTTTTTTCTGTATTTTTAGTAGAGACAGGGCTTTGCCATGTTGTCCAGTTTGGTCTCAAACTCCTGACCTTGGGTGATCTGCCTGACTCGGCCTCCCAAAGTGTTGGGATTACAGGCATGAGCCACCATGCCCAGCCCTTATCTGATATTAACACAATTACTCACATTTCTTTTGGTTAGTGTTTGGTACTAAAACATCCTTTCTTAACCTTTTAATTTCAATCATTCTGAGGCATTGTACCTATGGGTAAATAACACAAAACTAGATTTTACTTTATTTCTATTCTTTTTGGGTTTTTTTCAGAGACAGAGTCTTCACTCTATCCCCCAGGCTGGAGTGCAGTGTGATCTTGGCTCAAACCCTGTAATCCCAGGGTGGCTCACACCTGTAATCCCAGCATGTTGGGAGGCTGAGGTGGGTGGATCACCTGACGTCAGGAGTTCGAGACCAGCCTGGCCAACATGGTGAAACCTCCCATCTCTATTTAAAAAAAAATACAAAAATTAGCCAGGCATACTGGTAGGTACCTGTAATCCCTGCTACTGGGGAGGTCGAGGTGGGTGGATCATCTCAGGTCAGGAGATCGAGATCAGCCTGGCCAACATGGTGAAACCCCTCTGCAAAAATAAAATAATTAGTCAGTCATGGTGGTGGTGCCTGTAATCCCAGCTACTGGGGAGGCTGAGGCGGGAGAATCGCTTGAACCCAGGAGGCAGATGTTGCAGTGAGCTAAGATCATGCCGTTGCACTCCAGTCCGGGCAACAGAGCAAGACTCCGTCTCAAAAAAATAAAAATAAGCCGGGTGCGGTGGCTCACACTTTAATCCCAGCACTTTGGGAGACTGAGGTGGGTGGATCACCTGAAGTCAGGAGTTTGAGATCAGCCTGACCAACATGAAGAAACCCCTGTCTCTACTAAAAATACAAAATTAGCTGGGCATGGTGGCACATGCCTGTAATCCCAGCTACTTGGGAGGCTGAGGCAGGAGAATCGCTTGAATCTGGGAGGCAGAGGTTGCAGTGAGCTGAGATCACGCCACTGCACTCCAGCCTGGGCAACAAGAGCAAAACTCCATCTCAAAAATAAATAAATAAATAAATAAAAGATAATTCACCTGGGTATACGATTCTACATTAACAGTCATTTTGTTTTCCCACTTTACAGGTATAATTAACTGTTTTCTGGTTTGATTTTGATTTTTTTTTTTGAGACAGAGTCTCTCTCTGTTGCCCAGGCTGGAGTGCAGTGGTGTGATCTTGGTTCATTGCAACCTCTGCTTCCCAGGTTCAAGAGATTCTCCTGCCTCAGCCTCCCAAGTAGTTGAGATTATAGGCATGCGCCACCACGCCTGGCTAATTTTTGTATTTTTTTGTATTTTTAGTAAAGACAGGGTTTCACCATGTCGGCCAGACTGATTTTGAACTCCTGACCTCAAGTGATCCACCTCCCTCAGCCTCCCAAAGTGCTGGGATTATAGGAGTGAGCCACGTGCCTGACTTTGTTTGTTTGTTTGTTTTCTGAGACAGAGTCTTGCACTGTTGCCCAGGCTGGAGTGCAATGGCGAGATCTTGGCCCACTGCAACCTCCACCTCCCAGATTCAAGCGATTCTCCTGCCTCAGCCTCCCAAGTAGCTGGGATTACAGGCACCCACCACCACGCCAGCCAATTTTGTTGTATTTTTAGTAGAGACAGGGTTTCACTGTGTTGGCCAGGCTGGTCTCGAACTCCTGACCTCGTGATCCACCCATCTTGGCCTCCCAAAGTGCTGACATTACAGGCGTGAGCCATCGCGCCTGGCCCTGACTGTTGTTATACAGTTTCATTACGAGTCTAGGGGTATACGTTTTTATTAATGTTCTCTAAGCTCATTGTAGTTCTTCAACATGAAGATTCACGTCTTTAAATAATTCTAGAAAATTCTCAGCCAGGTTCAATGGCTCACGCCTGTAATCCCAGCACTTTGGGAGGCCAAGATGGATGGATCACAAGGTCAGGGGTTTGAGACCAGCCTGGTCAACATGGTGAAACCCCGTCTCTACTAAAAATACAAAAATTAGCTGGACATGGAGGCTGAGGCAGGAGGATCGCTTGAACCCAGGAGTTGGAGGTTGCAGTGAGCTGAGATAGGGCCACTGCACTCCAGCCTAGGTGACAGAATGAGACTCTGTCTTAAAAAAAAAACATTTCTACCATTACATATTTGCATATTAATTTCCCCCATTCTTTATGTTTCCTCCTTCTGGGTATTTACTTAAATGTATATTAAATTGTCTCATTGCATCCTCAATGTCTCTTATCCTCTCATATTTTCTGGCTCTATATCTGAGTGCTGAATCCTATGCAGTTTTTTTCCAATGTTTTCTTCCAGTTCACTAGTTCTGTCTTCAGATCTATCCAATCTTTTTAACCCATTCATTAAGCGAGTAATTTCAATAATTTTTTCATTTCTTTTTTTTCTTCTTTACTTTTTTTTTTTGAGACAGGGTCTCACTCTGTTACCCAGACTGGAGTGCAGTGGTACAATCTCAGCTCACTGCAACCTCCACCTCCTGGGTTCAAGCTATTCTCCTGCCTATTCTCCCAAGTAGCTGGGACTACAGGCGCCCACTACCATGCCCGGCTAATTTTCCTCAACCTCCCAAAGTGCTAGGATTACAGGTGTGAGCTTCTGCACCCGGCCAAATTTTTCATTTCTAAAAGTGTTATTTGGACCATTTTGCAAATCTGTTTGATTATTTTTATGTACATTTTAATGCACTTTTATGTTATTTGCTCATATTTGTAATCGTGTCTTGCATTTCTTTCAACAGTTTAACTTTTTTGAGGAGACGACTGGATGACTATGGACTATGGTTGAATGATTTTTCTTTTAAAAAATGTTTTATAGAATTGATAGATAACATTGTGTGTTTTTATTATATAAATGGTTTTGTTTGTTTCTTTTGAGACAGGGTCTCACCTTGTCACCCAGGCTGGAGTGCAGAGGCACAAACTTGGCTCACTGCAGCCTTGGCCTCCCAGACTCAAGTGATCCCCCTGCCTTATCCCCCCAAGTATCCCCCCATGACCACATGACCGGCTAATTTTTTATTTTTATTTTTTGAGACGGAGTCTTGCTCTGTCTCCCAGACTGGAGTGCAGTGGTGTGTTCTCCGCTCACAGCAACTTCTGCCTCCCGGATTCAAGCAATTCTCCTGCCTCAGCCTCCTGAGTAGCTGGGACTACAGGTGCCCACCACCATGCCCGGCTAATTTTTGTATTTTGGGTAGAGATGGGATTTCACCGTATTGGCCAGGCTGGTCTCAAACTCCTGACCTTGTGATCCACCCTTCTCGGCCTCCTAAAGTGCTGGGATGACAGGCGTGAGCCACTGTGCCCCGCCCTAATTTTTGTACTTTTAATAGAGAATGAGTTTGGCCATGTTGCCCAGGTTGGTCTTGAATTACTCAGCTCAAGCTACCTGTCTGTCTTGACCTCCCAAAGCGCTAGAATTACAGGTGTGAGCCCAGTCCACCTTGCTCAGCCAACATAATGTTTTAAAGTGCATACACACTGAGGAATGGCTGGAAATGAGACTTTCTGATGTATCTCTTTTGAGGCCTTTTCAGACCTATTGAATACATTAATAAAATTAGATTTAAAACAACTTTTTAAATATACTAATTAGTTTGAATTTGATACATATAATATCTGAAATTCAGGAGGGTGCATTTCTGCTGGTTTTTGTTTCCGCTGACTCTAGTTTATAGTGTCTTGTTTCTTCAGTGTTTTCTGATTTTATATTGGCTTTGGCTTTGATGAGCATCATTCGCAGAAATCCTAAGGAATCTGAATCTAGTTTGCGGGCTTAATTCCTTCAGAGAGAATTTCTAGTATCTCCTCTCAAGTAACACAAGGTGTTATGAACCCAGGACCATGTTAAATGAAGTTTCCTGGATTTTGTAAGTGCTATGGTTTGAATGTTTGTGTCTCCTCCAAAACTCATGTTGAAACTTAACCTCCAATGCAGGAAGTGGGGCCCTTTAAGAAGTGATTAGGCCATGAGAGTTCGCCCTCATGAATGCACTAGCACCTTATGAAAGGACTTAAGAGAGCAGGTTCATCTATCCTGCTCCGTGAGGAAGCAGCATCCATCCCTCCAGAGGATGCAGTAACAAAGCACCATCTTGGAAGCAGAGAGTAGCCCTCACCAGCCACCAAACCTGCCAGCACCTTGCTCTTGGACTTCTCAGCCTCCTGAACTGTGAGAAATAAATTTCTATTGTTTATAAATTACCCAGTCTTGGGTATTTTGTTATAGCGGCATGAATGAACTAAGACAATAGGTATATATATATTTTTGAGACAGAGTCTTGCTGTGTCGCCCAGGCTGGAGTACAGTGGCATGATCTCAGCTCACTGCAATGTCTGCCTCCCAGGTTCCATCGACTCTCGTGCCTCAGCCTCCCAAGTAGCTGGGATTACAGGCGCCGCCACCACGCCCAGCTAATTTTTGGATTTCTTTGTAGAGATTCGGTTTCACCATGTTGGCCAGGCTGATCTTGACTCATGACCTCAGGTGATCTGCCTGCCTCAGCCTCCCAAAGTGCTGACATTACAGGCGTGAGCTACCACGCCTGGCCAATAGGTGATGTAAATTCAAATTCTAACCACACATGAAGGCAGGCTTACAGCCAACTCAAGTCTTTTTAGAGAAGACTTTTTTCACCACTTAGAGAATTGAGACAAACAAGAAGACTTCTTTTCTCCCCTTGCTGCAAGCAGACTGTTTTTCTTTTTTTGTTATTTTTGTTGTTGTTTTTTTGTGTGTGTGTGTGAGACAGAGTTTTACTCTTATTGCCCAGACTGGAGTGCAATGGCACAATCTCAGCTCACTGCAACCTCACCTCCCTGGTTCAAGCAATGCTCCTGCCTCAGCCTCCCAAGTAGCTGGGATTGCAGGCATGCACCACCATGCCTGGCTAATTTTTTTTTTTTTTTTAGTAGAGATGGCATTTCTATATATTGGTCAGGCTGGTCTCGAACTCTTGACCTCGTGATCTGCCCACTTTGGCCTCCCAAAGCGCTGGGATTACAGGCGTAAGCCACCATGTCCCACCAGCAGACTGTTTTTCTGGCCTACGATTTCACTAGGCTGCAGTTCTTAGACAGTCCTGATTTCATGTGAAGCTGCAGTTCCAGCATCCCCCACCCCCTTGTGTGGGCCCAGAGCCCTGTGTGCTGTGCTGGGTCCCTGTGCAGACACTGAGAAACAGATTTCTGCACTGTTCTTACAGCAGCAACTACAACTGGTTTGGGGGCTTACCTTTCACTTTGGTTTCTATTTTATGTTCCGTTTTGGTTCCTGGAGATTTGCTTTCTTGGGCTTGTATTTTGTGGGAAGTAGAAAAGTTCCTCTTTAAAGTTTCCTTTCCTGTTAAAGAATAAATCATAAGTGTGCTAATAACTCTTTGTTAAGCCCTATCTTATGTAGCTGTTAAACATGCCATGCTTACAGGCACGTAGTACATTCTATTTCCTTGTATGTTAACCAATTTATCGTGCCGGACGTGGTCACAGGCATGTCCCAGCTTGCCATTGCTTTTACCTGTTTAGTAAAGTTTTAAGTTATTAGCCACTCAGGTTTTCTTTTACATTGTAAGATCTGGCTCCAACCAAAGGAAATCAGACACAGTGGTAAGGACGACCGCAAATACATAAAGGATAAATATGTTAGCTTTTCCTTTGTTCATTGTACTCTCGTGGCAAAATGGCTAGTGAGAGTACCCTTCCTGCAGTCCAGGAAGTAAAAATTGCTTTGCTAAAAAATTTTTAGTCTCAGCACTAATTTTTCTTTGTGGCACCGAGCATCTGTTTCCAACATATTTTATCCATGATTTCTAGGTGCCTTGTTATGGAAAGGTTTATTGCACTGTTCAATCTTTCATATTATTTGAAGTAGAAAACCCAAGCTCCTCTCATCTTTACAACAACTCTACAAATTAAGTGCTATTATTCCCATTTTCTTACTGCAGAAATCGAGGCTCTGGCAAGATAAAGGTCACTTGGTTCTATCAAGTAGTAGAGCCTGAATGTGGACTATTGGATACAATGAGTTCTAAATGACAAAGAATCAGTGTGTCATTATGTTCGGTTATTTATCCTTCATTTTAAAGTTTAACTTCCTTGTAGTTCCAGTAAACAACCTTCACCGGTTCTAATCAGTAGTTCACATCTGTTCCCCCAGGCCCTGGCTCCATCCTGACTCATCCCGGTCACCTGCTCCAGTCACCTGCTCCAGTCACCTGCTCTGGTCACCTTCTTTGACCTAGGTCACCCCTGGCTACCTGCTCTGACCCACCAGTAACCGTCCTTCCCACCAAACCACCCACCCTGCCACTCCAGCTTGGACTCCTGCTCTCTTTAAAATAGTCAATTGGGATTAGTCTATTGTGTGTGGTCTAACCCTAACCAATAGGGGGGCAACACAGCAGTAGGGGCAACTCCCGTCAGGCTTCAGTATCCCTTTTCCTCCCTTGTCCAAATGTGTGGTGACTGTTGCTCCATCCATGAGCCACACCCTTCTATAGAAGTAAACGGCCTTGCTGAGAGGATTTATCTTCTAGTGCTATTTCTTTTGTGACATCGAAATTTTACTTATAATAGAACCCAGTACTGTCTGGCACTAAAATTTATGGTTATTTAAACACTAAGCTATATTGTCTTTTACTATACTCTGATTTTTTCTGTATTTTTTTCTTTTAGAAAATGTTAATTTTATCTATCATCAGAAAAAAAACTTTTAAAAGTACTGTAAGTTGGAAAATATATCCCTTGTATATAAAATGAGTTTACTTATTCAACCTGATAAGCTCTGCTATGGACAGCTAGGCCAAGGTCAAATCTGACAAGTACCACATGGGATGAACAGTATATTTTCCTATACATAAATAATAAACAATACCTGAGCCAAGGTATTATATTTTCCATTTTCCTTTACTTAGTTGTGTTTACCTTTTCCCTGGGGTCCTGTCATTTTCTCCACCACTCTCTCCCGAGGCTGCTACTAGCTCTAAATAAGGAACATGAGCGTGTTCCTGCTACACTTTTGGCAAGCAGGAAAGTCTTCTTGGATACAGCGGATGTAGACCTTATCTGTCTAGGTTGTTGATTAGAAAAGCATGCTGGAGGACATGTAAACCTTAATGAAGTCTAAATAGATTACACCTATTGCTTCTCCAGGATCAGCATGACATGGCACTCATAATAGAAAACAGAATAAGCCTGGCACACTGGCTCACCACGGGATCAAAATGCTAACCACACACTAATTTTTGCTTTATTAAGTGCTGGGAAATGTATTGGTTCATAGTTTATTCTGGTGTTTTCCCAAGTATCTAGATGTCTATAATTACTTGAATTTATATATATATTTTAATATGCACACACAGACACATATGGGCACATGCAAGCAATATGCCATTTCCCAAGCTGTAGGGTTCCTCCTGGGCTCTGAAAAATAAGATCTCTGAAGTCTCTAGTGAAATTCCCCAAAACCACCAGGCGCTGTGGCTCACGTCTGTAATCCCAGCACTCTGGGAAGTGGAAGCGGGTGGATCACCAGAGGTTAGGAGTGCAAGACCAGCCTGGCTACTACGGTGAAACCCTGTCTCTACTAAAAATACAAAAAAATTAGCCAGACGTGTTGGTGAGCTACTCAGGAGGCTGAGACAGAAAAATTGCTTGAACCCAGGAGACAGAGGTTGCAGTGAGCCAAGATCACACCACTGAACTCCAGCCTGGGCAAAAGAGCAAGACTCTGTCTCAAAATAAAAGAAAAAAAAGAAATTCACCAAACCTTAAGTTCCTTGAGATGTATATAATGAAACCTTGCTCTAATTTTGTTTTGTGCTGAATCCTCACTATAAATCAGATTATTTCTGTAAAGAAGGCCAGGCGCGGTGGCTCACACCTGTAATCCCAGCACTTTGGGAGGCCGAGGTGGCTGTATCACGAGGTCAGGGGTTCAAGACCAGCCTAGCCAAGATAGTGAAACCCTGTCTCTACTAAAAATACAAAAATTAGCCAGGCATGGTGGTGGGTGCCTGTAATCCCAACTACTAAGGAGGCTGAGGCAGAGAATTGCTTGAACCCGGGAGGCAGAGGTTGCAGTGAGCTGAGATCGTGCCACTGCATTCCAGCCTGGGTGACACAGTAGTATTTTAGATAAGTAAAAGTGAACTTATCTAAGAGTCTGTCCAAGTACATTTAGTCCAGAAGATAGTCATTCTTTCATTCATGTATACATGTCTGCATTCATTCATTTCACACATATTTGTTGCATGCCTAGTACATGTCAGGCCCTGTTTTACTTGCTGCGGATGCAGTGATAATCTTTGGGGGTGAGGTGCTACCTTAAATAGAGTTTTTCAGGAAAGTTGGCTAAGAAGATTTCAGAATCTGGACCATCACTCTTTTTTATTCTCTTTCTATGTTACTAAGTGCTTCTTCTCAATCTTCTATGATGATTTTTCTTTATCTTTTCAACATCCAGATATCAGAATGCCCCAGAACTCATCCCTGGACTTCTTTTTGATCTTCACTCACTCCCTAGATGATTTATAATAACTTCTGTACTTTATCCTTAAATGGGCAATGTATATAGAACAGTAACATTTGTCTAAGAAATGGATATGGTAGAATACTAATATATATAATCAAAAACAGTGAACAGCCTGAGATTTTACCCTACTTGCAGTCTAACAAGTTAGCCTGCCATAGTTCTGTGGGATTCTGGCAGGAGACACAAGCTCTTCGGGTCAGAGACAAAGGCATTTATTATTTACAGCAATAGCAATAATCAGAGTATCAGTGTTTGAGCCAGCTCTCAAAGCCCCAATTCCTAAAGGCTGACATGAAAAGAATCAGGTGAAGCCTGCATATGCAGTGGGTTGCATTACAGGAAAGAAACCCTGAGCTTAGAAAATCTGAATCTATCTGTACCCCAATAACCTAAGGAAAAAAAGAGGAAAATCTGAGTCTTTTATAATGAACAGTAAGCATGTCTGCCTTACATTCCAAAGGAAAACACTATCTCTATCTACCAGGTTTGCTAGCTTATACAAACATCCTTAAAATGATAGTCCAGAACAAAAGCAGTCAGTGACTCCATTCAAAAGATATGTAGAAATGTGAGAGGACCACAGATAATTGTCTCTCAACATGTATTTGCTTACATTTTTTAAATGGAAGGATAGGCAAAAACATTTTTAAGTTACCTATTTATAGAGAGGGAACAGGGTAGGAGGGACAAGGCTGGAAGCTAGACTTCTCCAAATATACTTTGTTTGTATATTTGATTTTGAAACCATCTATTTTACCTAATTAGAAAACGAAATTAAATTTTTTAAAAGCAATCCCTAAAAACTGAAAACTGCGTGAAACAAATGAAACCAATTAGTTATCAAAGTAGTAGAATAACTGCACAGAGAACAGTTATTTCAATTTATTTTTAAATATGGTGATTTGGCCAGGCACAATGGCTCATGCCTGTAATCTCAGCACTTTGGGAGGCCAAGGCAGGAGGATTGCTTGAGCCCAGGAATTTGAGACCAGCCTGGGCAAGATGATGAAACCTCGTTTCTACCAAAAAACAAAACAAAACAAAAATTAGCCAGGTGGACTGGACGAGGTGGCTTATGCATGTAATCTCAGCACTTTGGGAGGCTGAGGTGGGTGGATGACCTGAGGTCAGGAGTTCGAAACTAGCCTGATCAACATGGAGAAACCCCATCTCTACTAAAAATACAAAATTAGTCGGGTGTGGTGGCACATGCCTGTAATCCCAGCTACTCGGAAGGCTGAGGCTGGAGAATCGCTTGAACCCAGGAGCGGAGGTTGCAGTGAGCTGAGATCACGCCATCGCACTCCAGCCTGGGCAACAAGAGAGAAACTCCATCTCAAAAAAAAAAAAATCAGCTAGGTGTCAGTCCCAGCTACTCAGGAAGCTAAGGTGGGAAGATCACTTGAGCTGGGAGGTCAAGGCTGCAGTGAGCCGTGATTGTGCCACTACACTCCAGCCTGGGTGACAGAGATCTGTCTAAAAAAAACCCAAAATACAGTGATCTCTCTCAACATTCTTAGTAGGATATACTCTAAATGCAAAAGGAAACCCAAAAGTCTTAAACGCTTTTCAGCAATCATGTTAGTGGTAGTGTCCTCAGTATTCTCAGACTGTTTCATGTAACATGTTGATGAAATTGGAAGCTGAAATTTTTGGTGTGAGAGATTAAATAGAGATACAGATTTAATATCAAAGAGGTTAAGCAAAACTCTCTAATTTATTTATTTATTATTTTTTTCTTCTTTCCTAAGCTGCTATATGTTTGTCTATTAGTAAAAACTCTCTAGTTTCAAATTTTATAAAGTATTATATATGAACTCATGATGCTTTTTATCTTTATTAAAAAAAAAATCTATTTCCAAGCTCTAAAACTGAAAAAGCATAAAAGCAATGAAGAGTCCTGTAGCAAAGAATGCCCAGATTGTGGTATCCAAATACTATTTCACACTAGAAAAGACCAGAGCTCATTGAAGAAATAGCTGATTCTGGGTCTAGGGTAGGAAATATACAAGACAGGCTTGAAATAACTTGTCATACTAGAAAGTAAGGAAGCTATCAAAGACTGCTGGGAAAGTGTCAGAAGAATTAACATGCCAATTTACAGGAACTCCCACTGGCCAAAGATTTGAGCATCAGTAGGAATTACAATTGCATAGAACGAAAACATGTTGGTATATTTAAATTCATGAGTTCATGGTAAGATATATTTTTTAAAAACTACTCATTGGTCATCTGAACATAATGCTAGAGAACTCATTATTTTGCAAATTAGTCAATAAACAGAGAGAATCAAGACTGATCACCCTACCAATGCCATTTGCATGCTGAAGATTCCTAAATTTTCATCTCTAAACTTAACCTCTTCCATGAATTCCACACTTACATATCCACCTACCTATTCAAGATCTCCAGCTGGGTGCGGTGATTCACACCTATAATCCCAGCACGTTGTGAGCCCAAGGCTGGCAGATAGCCTGAGGTCAGGAGTTCAAGACCAGCCTGGCCAGCATGGTGAAACCCCGTCTCTACTAAAAATACAAAAATTAGCCAGGTGTGGTGGCAGGAGCCTGTAATCCCAGCTACTTGGGAAGCTGAGGCAGGAGAATCGCTTGAACCCAGGAGGCAGAGGTTGCAGTGAGCCAAGATGGCACCATTGCACTCCAGCCTGGGCAACAGAGCAAAACTCCGTCTTAAAAAAAGAAAAAAAAAAAAAATCTCCAATTGAATATCTAATGGCAATGTCTAACTCAATGTGTCCCAAACTAAAATCTTGATACTCTCCCTGTCCTAAATCTGCTCCCGTCAGTATTTTCTTTCTCAATAGAATGAGCAAGGCTACTTGTTTACACCAAAAATCATTAAAGTGTTCCTTGACTCCTTTCTTCCTCCCACACCCCACATCTAATTTATAGCAAATATTGACTCTTCCTTTTAAGTATGTACAAAATCAGTCCTCTCCTCATTATTTCCTCTGTTCTCACAGTGGTCCATGCTCCTGTGATTGACTTAATGCATGTAAGGTCATGTTTCTGAAAGATTACAGCACCACTTGCTCAAAACTCTCCAATTAGACCAGACATAGGGGCTCATGCCTGTAATCTCAGCACTTTGGGAGGCCAAGACTGCAAGATCACTTGAGGCTCAGAGGTCATTGCCACTGCAGTCCAGCCTGAGTGAAACTGAGTAAAAGGCAAAGTCCACCACATATGTAAATAAAGAGGTAACCAGAAGAATGAAAACTGAAAGGAAAAACAAAGGCCCAGGCTGACTTGGCCACATCCACTGACTGATTATTAAAGGCGTACAGGGACCTGGTCATCCCTTTCCAATTCAGGACAACTCCAAAGGGCCACTCTAGCAATAGAGAACCCCCGAGGGTTGCATGAGGTATTTATTGTGCCCACATGGCAGCTCAGCTTCTCCCTCTGCCCAGGCCTGGCAACCTCCCACTATTGATACTAAGGGCACTCCCTAACTAACACCCCACATGCTAAGCTCCATCTGAGAAACTGCCTGATGTGGTAGCCACATTCCCTTCCCCAGCCCCTCCAGGATAAATTTTTTTTTTTTTTTTTTTTTTTTTGAGACACAGTTTCACTCTGTCGCCCAGGCTGGAGTGATCTTGCCTCACTGCAACGTCCACCTCCTGGGTTCAAGTGATTCTCCTGCTTCAGCCTCCCAAGTAGCTGGGATTACAGGCATGCACCACTATGCCCAGCGAATTTTTGGAGTTTCAGTAGAGATGGGGATTCGTCATGTTAGCCATGCTGGTCTTGAGCTCCTGAGCTCAAGTGATCTGCCTCCCAAAGTGCTGGAATTACAGGCATGAGCCACTGTGCCTGGCCCCATTATGACAATTTAATTGCAAAAAGCAGGCCATCGCTATCCACTTGTACCAGGAGAACTTCCACTCCAGAAAATCCCCTACCCTTAAGAGTGAACAATCCTTCCTCTTTTGAAACGTCCCCAAACTGCTCCAACCAAGGACTGCCAGATATACCTGAAGATCAGTTAGGAAGTCTTCCCACTTCCAAAATTCCCAACCATAAGAGAACACTTGCCAATCAGAGACCATCTCAGTATTTCCTCTTTTTACTCTATAAAACATACTCTTTAAGACCCTTGAATCCCCACTTGTGCTGAAGCACAAGTGATGGCAGATGGGTTCCCTTGAGGCAAATTTATGAATAAAGAGCTTTTGTTAATTTTGTCTCAGACTTAGTTTTGTCTTTGACATATCTCAGAGTTGGCTTCCCAGTAAACCCAAAAGGCAATAATATATCTACTTATATGCTTATGGTCTGGGTCCCTCTCACTGTTTCCTGCAAGCAGAGGTTTTGTAGAGTCCCCTTCCGACTCTCCAGCTGCTAGACCAGTGAGTCACACTAGAAACTGCTCAATAACTATTGGCTGGATGAATGAATGAAATGACACTTAAGACCTGAATGGCAAGGAGCTAGCCAGCCAGACAAAGATCTTATTATGGAAGAACATTTTCAGTGTTGGGAACAGTAAATGGAATTCCACAAAGAGCTCTTTCCTTTCTTTTTCTGTTCCACTTCTTCACCAATGTAATTTAGTCTTTGGGACAGTTAAAAGTTTTGAAGCGTTGTGTTTGTGTTTGTTTGTTGTATGTGTTAGATATAGTGAACCCCATGTTTCTCTTCAAAGAATCAGTATGTCAGTATGTTCAGCTCTCTTATTCTTTAATTCTCTATTTTAAAGTTTAACTTCCTTGTAGTTCCAGTAAACAACCTTCTCCACCAGTTCTAATCAGTAGTTCACATCTGTTCCCCCAGTCCCCCCGCTCCATCCTGACTCATCCCGGTCGCCTGCTCCAGTCACCTGCTCCCGTCACCTTCTTTGATCTAGATCACCCCTGGCTACCTGCTCTGACCTGCCCGTAAATGTCCTTCCCACAAAACCACCCACCTGCCACTCCAGCTCGGACCCCTGCTCTCTTTAAAATAGCCAATTGGGATTAGTCTAGCTTGTGCAGTCTAACCCTAGCCGATAGGGGAATGACACAGCAGTAGGGGTGACCCCCATCAGGCATAAGTACCCCTTCCCCTCCTTGTCCGGGTGTGTGCTTGCCATTGTTCCATCTGAGAATGCACCCTTCTATAGAAGTAAATTGCCTTGCTGAGGAAATTTATATTTGAGTGCTACTTCTTTTGCAGCATCGAAAATTCTACTTACAACATTTGTTTGTTTCCTATTTCTTCCCACCCCCATTCCAAGATCACTTAATTTTTACAAGTTTAGCCAGTATCACACACCTCCATCCAGACCAATGTATAATTCATGAATTTTGTGTTTATACTGATGCAGCCTTATCAGACCTAAGTTGATGCCCTTCCAGTATTTACTACTCATCTTTCTCAAAATACTTATTTGCAGGAGGACATGGTGGTTGATATAAACTTGGCTTTAAGGAGGTTAGTATCAATCAGGAATTTATTTCATAATTATCTGAGGGAAGACTCCAGCATCTCTCTTGGTCTATATGGCTGTGGGTAGAGGGAGACTCATCAGAATCACCTGGGGAGCCTCCCCCCAACACATTCATACCCTCTTCTCTCCCCTTCACTCCTCATACACATTCTATGTAGAGCCTGGCTATGTGTATTTTGTTTTCTGGTTTTATTTTTGTCTTTTGTTAAAGTAGAATTTGCACATGGTTAAAATATCAAATACTATAGAATAGCTTCTCTCCCCTTTCCCCTGGAGTTCTACCTTTGTCTGTTCCTCCTTGAACTCTTTGACTTTTCAGAGCTTTATCTCTGTATCTCTAAATAATCTGCTTATCCTGCATTTTATTTTATTTATTTTTGAAACGGAGTTTCACTCTTGTCACCCAGACTGGAGTGCAATGGCACAATCTCAGCTCACTGCAGCCTCTGCCTCCCATGTTCAAGCGATTCTCCTGTCTCAGCCTCCCGAGTAGCTGGGATTACAGGATCCTGCCACCACACCTGGTTAATTTTTTGTATTTTTAGTAGAGATGAGGTTTCACCATGTTGGTCAGGCTGATCTCGATCTCCTGACCTCAGGCTATCCACCCGCATTAGCCTCCCAGAGTGCTGGGATTACAGGCGCGAGAGACAGCTCCTAGCCCATTTTTACATATTATCTATCCACTTACTGGCATGACAGATGAGAATTTAGCTCAATTACACAACCCCTCCCCCATCACTTCTTCTTCTCCAAATACGGTTAGAGCATATTTTTAGTTCTTTCACTGATTTTTCTGTGTATTCCTTTACTTTGAAAGTTGTAAGCTTTCCAGCTGGGCACCATGGCTCACATCTGTAATCTCAGCACTTTGAGAGGCTGAGGTGGGCGGATCACCTGAGGTCAGGAGTTCAATACCAGCCTGGCCAACGTGGTGAAACCCTGTCTCTACTAAAAATACAAAAATTAGCTGGGCGCAGTGGTGCATGCTTGTAATCCCAGCTACTCAGAAGGCTGAGGCAGGAGAATTGCTTGAGCTCCGGGAAGCGAAAGTTGCAGTGCACCATTATACTCCAGCCTGGGCAACAGAGCAAGACTCTTTCAAAAGGAAGGACGGAAAGAAGGAAAGGAAGGAAGGAAGGAAGGAAGGAAGGAAGGAAGGAAGGAAGGAAGGAAGGAAGGAAGGAAGGAGGTAAAGATGGATGTAATCTTTCCCCTAAATGGCTGGTGATCCTTTATTATCATATTTAAGAATGAGGCACTAGAAAAATTAGTTATGAACTGTGGGTACTTGGGTAGGTCTTGCTGACTTACCAAATCTCATCCACTTTAGGGTGAATAGGCTATAGTCCTGGGAACCCCTAAATGCTAGAAGTCATCATCTTTGCATCCAGGAGCTAATGTTGCTTTTGCCCTCCACTGTCCTGCTTCTCCCTAGACCATTTGCTACATTTATTTAGAGAGCAACCTACCAATTTTTAATTTTTCATTGTATTATTATTGCTATTGTTGTTCATCTTTCTTTGATGCTAGATGCCTGACTTCTAGACATTTGGCATGAAGGTGCCAGGTGCAGTGGTTGACTCCTGTAATCCCAGCACTTTGGGAGGCCGTGGCAGGCCGATCACCTGAGCTTAGGAGCTTGAGGCCACCCTGAGCAACACAGCAAAACCGTGTCTCTACTAAAATCCAAAAAATTAGTTGGATGTGGTGGCGCACACCTGTAGTTCCAGCTACTCCAGAGGCTGAAGCGTAAGGATTGCTTGAGCTTTGGAGGTGGAGGTTGTAGTGAGCCAAGATCACACCACTGTGCTTCAGCTTGGGCTACAGAATGAGACTCTGTGTCAAAAAATAAAAATAAATCCTGTATGAAAGTATGAAAGAAGGATGAGGAAGTAACACTTCCTCCCCACAGCAGCTTGGTAATGCCCCTATTTTCACCTCCTCTGACCCTGGTGTCACTCAGCTGTGTCCTTGGCTATAGGCCATGATGCACATATTCCAGGCCACTGGGCCCTCTTCCCCAACGTATTAGTCATCAGCCTTCTTCTGGTTTTCCTCTCCCCGGAATTTGTGAAATCCCTCATGCACAGATATTCCCACCATCACCACCACCACCACCACAGCCTCCCGACTGCCTATGATCTCTTCTTAGTTACTGGCTTATACTTTTGTTCCCTGCTCCTTTATTATCATTTTAATGGGGCCTCAGGAGGGATAGGAAATAAACAGATGTGCTCAGTCCACTCTTCTGAGTTGGAAGTTTGCCACATATTTTAACTTCAGCATGTTGAGTTTGAAATGCACATTTTCAAAGCTTTCAGGAGGTGGTTCCAATAACCTCCATCCCTCGCACTCCCTTGGAGACTCCCTGTTGACTTGAATACAGTCTGATCCACCCACTTTCCATCTCTGCTGGCTCACTAAAAGGTACCAACATCCCCCAGCTGGTCATAAAGCTGAGTTGATTCCTTCTTTATCCTGAATCCCAACATCTAATCCACCAGCAAGTTCTGTCATTTCTATCATTAAAAGCATCTCGCGGGCAAAAAAGGAAAAATTACAAGCCAAACTGACTAAAGCTAAAGATTTTTTTTAATCCTAATTAAAATTTTAGAAGTGTTAAAAAAAAAAAAATAGCACACTGTGACCCAAATGGTTTGATTCCAGAAATGTCAGAATGATTCAATATTAGGAAATGTACCAAAACAATTATATTAATAGATCAAACAAGTAAAGCCATATAATTTTATTAATAAATGCTAAGAAGGCATTTAATAAAATTCAACATTCATTCTTTGTTTTAAAATCTTTATAAAACAGAAAGTAAATGTAAAACATAGCATGATAAAAACATGTTATAGGCCAGCTCAGTGGCTCATACCTGTAATCCCAGCATTTTGGGAGGCTGAGGTGGGAGGATTGCTTGAACCCAAGAGTTCAAGACCAGCCTAGGCAACATAGTGGGACCCCATCTCTACAAAAAAAAAAAAAAAAAAAAAGAAAAAGAAAAGAAAATTAGCCAAGCATGGTGGCACACACCTGTAATCCCAGCTACTCAGGAGGCTGAGGTGGAAGGATTACTTGAGCGCAGGGGTTGGAGGCTGCAGCAAGCTAGAATCATGTCACTGCACTCCAGCCTGCATGATGGAGTGAGACTCTGTCTAAAAAAAAAATGGCCTTCGACTAGAAGTTAGCATTCGCTACTATCTCCTTCACTGGAGCCAAGAGCACTCTACAGATTTTTTCAAAACTATTCTAAAATTCACATGGAACCAAAAAAGAGCCCAAATAACCAAAGAAATCCTAAGCAAAAAGAACAAAGCCAGAGTCATCACACTACATGACTTCAAATTATACTGTAAAATCCCAGTAACCAAAACAGTGTGGTACTGATACAAAAGCAGACACATAGACCAATGGAACAGAATAGCAAATTGGGAAATAAAGCCACACACCTACAACCATCTGATCTTCAACAGGGCTGACAAAAACAAGCAATGAAGAAAGGAGTCCCTATTCAATAAATGGTGCTGGGTGCTGGGATAACTAGCTAGCCATATGCAGAAGATTGAATCAGAACCCCTACCTTTCACCATATACAAAAATCAACTAAAAATGGATTAAAGATTTAAATATAAGGCTTCAAACTATAAAAATCCTGGAAGATGGCCAGACTCGATGGCTCATGCCTGTAATGCCAGCCCTTTATGAGGCCAAGGCAGGTGGATCATCTGAGGTCAAGAGTTCAAGACCAGCCTCACCAACATTGAGAAACCCTATCTCTACTGAAAATACAAAATTAGCCGAGTGTGGTGGCTCATGCCTGTAATCCCAGCTACTCAGGAGGCTGAGGCAGGAGAATTGCTTGAACCCGGGAGGCAGAGGTTGCAGTGAGCCCAGATCGCACCATTGCACTCCGGCCTGGACTATAAGAGCAAAACTCAGTCTCAAAAAAATAGAAAAAGAGAAAAACAAAAAGATCCTGGAAGACAACTTAGGAAATCTTCTCGACACTGGCCTCGGCAAATAATTTTTGGCTTAGTCTCCAAAAGCAATTGTAATGAAAACAAAAATAGACCAGTGGGACCTAATTAAACTAAAGAGCTTCTGCACAGCAAAAGAAACCATCGACAGAGCAAACCGACAACCTGCAGAAGAGGAGAGGATATTTGCAAACTATGCATCTAACAAAAAGCCTAATATCCATAATCTATAGGGATTTTAAATCCACAAGCAAAAAACAAAAAAACCCATTAAAAAATGGACAAAAGGGCCGGGGGCAGTGGCTCACGCCTGTAATCCCACACCACTTTGGGAGGCTGAGGCAGGTGCATCATGAGGTCAAGAGTTCGAGATCAGCCTGGCCAATACAGTGAAACCCCATCTCTACTAAAAATACAAAAAAAAATTAGCCGGACGTGGTGGCAGGCGCCTGTAGTCCTAGCTGCTTGGGAGGCTGAGACAGGAGAATCGCTTGAACCCGGGAGGTGAAGGTTGCAATGAGCTGAGATCGCACCACTGCACTCCAGCCTGGGTGACAGAATGAGACTCCATCTCAAAAAAAAAAAAAAAAAAAAAAAAAAGGACAAAGAACAGAAACACAGGAACAGACACCCCTCAAAAGAAGACATACGTGCAGCCAACAAACATATGAAAAAATGCGCCACATCACTAATCATCCCAGAAATGTAAATCAAAACTACAATGAGATATCATCTCACAACCAAAATAGTTATTATCAAAAAGTCAAAAAACAATAGACATTGGCGAGGCTGTGGAGAAAAGGAAAGGCTGTTGGTGGGAATGCAAACTAGTTCAGTCACTGTGGAAAGCAGTTTGGAGATTTCTCAAAAAACTTAAAATAGAACTACCATTCTACCCAGCAATCCCACTACTAGGTATATATGCAAAGAAAAATAATTTATTCTGTCAAAAAGATACATGCACACGCATGTTCATTGCAGCACTATTCAAAATTGCAAAGACATGGAATCAACCTAAATGTCCATCAAAAGTAGACTGAATTTTTTTAGAAGTGGTACATATACACCATGGCATACTATGCAGCCGTAAAAAAAAACATGATCATGTTTTTTGCAGCAACATGAATGAGCTGGAGGCCATTATCCTAAACAACCTAACACAAGAACAGAAAATCAAATAGTGCATATTCTTACCTATAAGTGGGAGTTAAACATTGAGCACACATAGACATAAATATGCGAACAACAGACACTGTGGACTACCAGAGGGTCGAGGGAAGGGGGTATGGGTTTAAAACATGACCTATCAGGCTGGGCATGGTGGTTCATGCCTGTAATCCCAGCACTTTGGGAGGCTGATCATGAGGTCAGGAGTTCAAGACCAGCCTGGCCAAGATGGTAAAACCCCGTATCTACTAAAAATAGAAAAATAAGCTTGATGTGGTGGTGGGAGCCTGTAACCCCACCTACTCGGGAAGCTGAGGCAGGAGAATCACTTGAACCAGGGAGGCGGAGGTTGCAGTGAGCCAACATCATGCCACTGCACTCCAGCCTGGACGACAGAGCAAGACTCCGAGAGAAAAAAAAAAACAAAACAAAAAACCTATCAAGTACTCAAGTACTATGCCCACTACCTGGGTAACAGGATCCATACTCCAAACCTCAGCATCACTCAATTGCCTCGTGTAACATACCTGCACATATACTCCCTGTATTTAAAATAAAAGTTGAAAAATTCTTTTTTTTTCCAATTTATTTATTTTATTGCATTTTAGGTTTTGGGGTACGTGTGAAGAACATGCAAGATTGTTGCACAGGTACACAAGTGGCAGTGTGATTTGCTGCCTTCCTCCCCATCACCTACATCTGGCATCTCTCCCCTTGCTATCTCTCCCCAACTCCCCACCCCGCACCGTCCCTCCCCTATAAAAGTTGAAAAATTCTAATGCCTATTCCTCATTAGTACAGTGATGAGGAAAAAATAAAAGAATACATTATGGGCCGGGCTCGGTGGCTCACGCCTGTAATCCCAGCACTTTGGGAGGTTAATGTGGTCTATCATGAGGTCAAGAGATCGAGATCATCCTGGCCAACATGGTGAAACCCCGTCTCTACTAAAAATACAAAAATTAGCTGGGCTTGTTGGCACGTGCCTGTGGTCCCAGCTACTCGGGAGGCTGAGGCGGAAGAATCGCTTGAACCTGGGAGGCGGGGGTTGCAGTGAGCCGAGACTGCGCCACTGCACTCCAGCCTGGAGACAGAGCAAGACTCCATCTCAAAAAAAAAAAGAATACATTATGACCAAGGATGAAAAATTTCTGGGGATACTTCTCTGCAGAATTCACAGAGGAAAAAAAAGTTCTGGGGATGAATGGTGGTGGTGGTGTTACCCGCGCAACAATGAGAGTGTACTTTGTGCCATGGAACTATACACTTGGAAATGATTAAAATGGTAAATTTTCTGTCATGTATATTTGACTACTATATATGTGTGTGTATATTTTGCCCAAAGTCCCATAATGCTTATTGGGAAACACTGGAAACATTCTCATTTGAGACTGGAATAAGACAAGGATTTTCACTACCATTGCTATTATTTAACCTTAACCTGGAGATACTGACTAATGTAATTTCACAAAAAAAAGTAAGTTAAAGGTATAAAATTGGATATCAGAAGGTTAAAATTTTTACTACTGACATTTGATACAATTGTATACTTGGAAAAATCAAAAGAAGGCCTATTGGAAGAAGAGATCTCATTTACATAAGCCATGACAAAGATAAAATACCTAGAAATACACTTAAATTTTTTGGCAGTGAGGACCAAGTCTCACTCTGCTGCCCAGGCTGGAGTGCCATAGTGCAGTCTCTGCTCACTGCAACCTCTGCCTCCCGGGTTCAAGCAATTCTCATGCCTCAGCCTCCCAAGTAACTGGGACTACAGGCATAAGCCACCATGCCAGGTTTTTTGTATTTTTAGTAGAGACAGGGTTTCGACATGTTGGTCAGGCTGATCTTGAACTCCTGACCTCAGGTGATCCACTCACCTCGGCCTCCTAAAGTGCTGGGAATACAGGCATGAGCCACCATACCTGGCCAAATACACTTGAAATATTTGCATGTTCTATACGAAGAAAAATTTTACATATGCCAAGGACACAACAGACATTTAGAACAGAAAGGAATAGCATATTTTTGGATAAGAAAAAAATTAACATCATAAAAGTGGTTCATTTTCTCTACATTAATCTGTAACTTTAATGTGAGCCCAATTTAAAAATGCCAACAGGATTTCCTCTGAATCTAGACAAACTATTTTCAAGAGTTCATGTGGGCAAAAAAAGAATAATCAAGACTAGACAATAGGCTAGGAGCGGTCGCTCATGCCTGTAATCCCAGCACTTTGGTAGGCCAAGGTGGGTGGATCACCTGAGGCCAGGAGTTTGAGACAAGCCTGGCTAACATGGTGAAACTCTATCTCTACTAAAAATACAACAAAATTAGCTGGGTATAGTGGCACATGCCTGTAATCCCAGCTACCCTGGAAGCTGAGGCTTGAGAGTTGCTTGAATCTGGGAAGTGGAGGTTGCAGTGAGCCAAGATCGCACCACTGCACTCCAGCCTAGGTGACAGGGCAAGATTCCATTCTCAAAAAAAAAAAAAAGGACAATTTTTTTTCAAAAGAAGATAAAAGGCAAATAGTTTTACAAAATATTAACATTTTGTATGTTAATATAAATATAAATTTAAATTGTTATTTAATAAAAAGCTATCGCAAGGTAACACCATGTGATAATGAGGCATGAATAGACACATCACTTCAACAGAATAGAAGGTCCAAAAATGAGACAATTGCCCACAGAAATTTAGTGTATGATAAAAGTGACATGTTGAAGCAGTATGGAAATGTTGGGTTATCCAATAAATTATATTAGAACTACTGATGAGGATGTGGTGGCTTCATACCCCTTGCCTAATACCAATGGATCCAAGATTTTTGTTTTCGAGACAGAGTCTCGCTCTGTTGCCCAGGCTGGAGTGCAGTGATGTGATCTTCGCTCACGGCAACCTCTGCTTCCTGGAGTCAAGTGACCCTCCTGCCCTAGCATCCCATGTAGCTGGGACTACAAGGTGCCTGCCACCACCTCAAGTGATTCACTCGCCTTGGAATCCAAGATTTAAATGTCAAAAATGGAACCATAAAAATACTAGAAGGAAGCATACCAGCACTCTTATACTTGCAGAATGGCCTAAGTTGACCCAAAACTTAGAGCCACAAAAGAAATGATTGAAAGCCAGGCACAGTGGCTCATGCCTATAATCCCAGCACTTTGGGAGGCCGAGGAGGGCAGATCATGAGATCAGGAGTTTGAGACCAGCCTGGCCAACATAGTGAAACCCCGTCTCTCCTAAAAATACAAACAGTAGCTGGGCATGGTGGCACGCACCCATAGTCCCAGGTACTTAGGAGGCTGAAGCAGAAGAGTCGCTTGAACTCAGGAGGCAGAGGTTGTGGTAAGCCAAGATCGCACCACCGCACTCCAGCCTGGGCAACAGAGCAAGACTCCATCTCAAAAAAAAAAGATTTATATTAATGACTAAAAATTAAATATTTCTATATGGCAAATTCCACTAAAAGCAAAGTCAAAAGACAAATTGGAAAAAAATAATTGCAACTCAAATGACATATATAAAGGGCTTCTACAAATCAAGAATAAATACCATTAGCCTAAAAGAAAAATTGGTGGAGGCTACAAGCAGTCAGTTCACAACAACAGAAATACAAATGACCTTTTTATTATTATGATTTTGTGTGTGTGCGTGACAGGATCTCACTCTGTTGCTCAGGATGCAGTGCAGTGACACACACAATCTCAGCTCACTGCAACCTCCCTCTGCCTCCTGGGTTCAAGTGATCCTCCTGCCTCGGCTGGGATTACAGGTGTGCGCCACCATGCCCAGCTAATTTTGTAATTTTTAGTAGAGACAGGGTTTCACCATGTTGGCCAGACTGGTCTTGAACTCCTGACTTCAGGTGACCAACCAGCCTCAGCCTCTCGAAGTGCTGGGACTACAAGCGTGAGCCACCACCACCCCCACCCCCTCGCCCACAAATGACTTTTAAATGCATGAAAATATGTTCAACTGTCTCATAATAAGAGAAATAAATAATATGACACTGAGAAACTCTTTTCATTTATCCAATGTATTAGCTCTAAAAAATTGATAATCCAGTAATTGGCAAAGATGTATGGAAGCAGGCTCACAAGTATTGCTGGTTGGGACTGTAAATTGGTATGACATCTGGGAGGGACAAGTGACAATGTCTGTCAAAATTATAAATGTACCCAGCAATTCCACTTCTAGCAATTTATTCTACAGATATTTTCACACATGTACAAAATGGAAAATGCAGCATTGTTTGTAACCACAAAAGCTAACAAGCTAAATAAAAGCCCTCTGTAGGAAACAGGTTAAAAAAAAATCATGGTAGGGCCGGGCGCGGTGGCTCTCGCCTGTAATCCCAGCACTTTGGGAGGCCGAGGCGGGTGGATCACAAGGTCAAGAGATCGAGACCATCCTGGTCAACAGGGTGAAACCCCGTCTCTACTAAAAATACAAAAAATCAGCTGGGCATGGTGGCGCGTGCCTGTAATCCCAGCTACTCAGGAGGCTGAGGCAGGAGAATTGCCTGAACCCAGGAGGCGGAGGTTGCGGTGAGCCGAGATAGCGCCATTGCACTCCAGCCTGGGTAACAAGAGCGAAACTCCGTCTCAAAAAAAAAAAAAAAAAAAAAATCATGGTACATGCTTATCGTGGAACGCAATGCAACCACTCAAATGAAGGCGGTAGCTGTTTAGATACCAATATGGAGTGATCTCCAAGATCTATTATTAAGAAAAAAGCAGGGCCAAGCACGGTGGCTCACGCCTGTAATCTCAGCACTTTGGTAGGCTGAGGCATGCGGATCATGAGGTCAGGAGATCGAGACCATCCTGGCCAACATGGTGAAACCATGTCTCTACTATAAACAAAAAAAATACAAAAAGTACGAAAAAAAAAAAAAAGAAAAAAAGCAATGTACAGAATACTATATTTAATGTGCAACCATTTGTGAAAATGTACTTGTTTGCATATGAAAAGAAATCTCTACATAAGAAACTGATACAATTTGTTGCTTTTCGTTTGTTCATTTTTTCACAGTCTCACTCCATTGCCTAGGCTGGAGTGCAGTGGCACAATCTCGACTCACTGCAAACTGTGCCTCCAGGGTTCAAGTGATTCATGTGCCTCAGCCTCCTGAGTAGCTGGAATTATCGTCACCAACCAACCACGCCAGGCTAATTTTTCTAATTTTTGTATTTTTAGTAGAGACAGGGTTTCACCATGTTGGCCAGGCTGGTCTTGAACTCCTGACCTCAGGTGACCCGCCTGCCTCAGCCTCCCAAACTGCTGGGATTACAGGTGTGAGCCACCACGCCTGGCCAATTTGTTACTTCTTGAGAAGAGAACCAGATGTCTGGGTAGAAGGGAGACTTTCATTCTATTTCTTTCGGTACCTTTTGAATTTTGAATTTTTCTAATTTTTGTATTTTTAGTAGAGGTGGGGTTTCTCCATGTTGTCCAGGCTGGTATCGAACTCCCAACCTCAGGTGATCCACCCACCTTGGCCTCCCAAAACGCTGGAATTACAGGCGTGAGCCACCACGCCCGGCCAGGAAATCCTTTCTTTTTCTTTTTTTTTTTTTTTTTTTTTGTCAGTGTATTATCTATCCAAAAAGAATTTAATAAAGTAAATCCCTAAAATTGGTCTTTTTCTCTCCATCACCAATGCCACTTCTTTTTTTTTTTCTCTCTCTCTCTCTCTTTTTTCTTTTATTATTTTTTCTTTTTTTTTTAAGAGACAGTGTCTCTCTATGGAAGATGGAAGGCAGTGGCTATTCACAGGGGGAATCTCACTACTGATCAGCCCAGGAGTTTTTGACCTGCTCCATTTCAACTAGGGCCAGTTCAGCCAACCTTCTTAGGCAACCTGGTGGTCCCTGCTCCAGGAGGTCACCATTATCAATGCCGAATTGTGTTCAGGCCAGCATAGTGCACTACAGTCCAGAACTCCTGGACTCAAGCCATCCCCCTGCCTCAGCTTCTGCGTAGGTGGGACTACAGGCTCAGTCCACCATGCCTTGTGACTGCCACATCTGTTTTCCTAAAGACTGTGTGATTTAAAGGGCTCTTTCTACAAGGAACCTCCCCTAACTCTACTTTCCCCTAACTGTTCTTTCCCATTGCTATACTCAATGCTATATCCAATAAGTGCTAGGAAAGTAATGAACAATCTATAATTATAGACATCATTTTGTTTCCTTCATTCATTCCTGGTCACCTGTTTCCCTCTCCCAAGAGGACAGAAAGTTCTTTTTTGTTTTGTTTTGTTTTTGAGACGAAGTCTTGCTCTGTTGCCCAGGCTGCATCTCGGCTCACTGCAACCTCCACTTCCTGGGTTCAAGCAATTCTCCTGCCACAGCCTCCTGAGTAGCTGGGATAACAGATGTGTGCCACCACACCCAACTAACTCTTGTATTTTTAGTAAAGATGGGGTCTCACTCTGACACCCAGGCTGGAGTGACATTATCTCGACTCACTGCAACTTCCACCTCCCAGGTTCAAGCGATTCTCTTGCCTCAGCTTCTCATGTAGCTGGGACTACAGGGATGTGCACCACCATGCCGGCTAATTTTTGTAATTTTAGTAGAGATGGGGTTTCGACATTTTGTCCAGGCTGGTCTCGAACTCCTAACCTCAAGTGATTGGCCCGCCTCGGCCTCCCAAAGTGCTGGGATTACAAGCAAGAGGGAGCAGGCGGCACCCGGTTCTCTTTTCCTTCTTCATGTCAACTTCCTTGTAAGATTTTTAAGACCTCGGCCAGGGACAGAGGCTCACACCTATAATCCTAGCACTTTGGGAGGCCAAGACGGATAGATCACCTGCGGTCAGGAGTTCGAGACCAGCCTGAAAAACATGGTGAAATGCCCTCCACTAAAAATACAAAATTAACCAGGCATGGTGGTGCATGCCTGTAATCCCAGCTACTCAGGAGGCTGAGGCAGGAGAATCACTTGAACCGGGAGGTGGAGGTTGCGGTGAGCTGAGATTGTGCCATTGCACTCCAGCCTGGGCGACAAGAGCAAAACTGCATCTCAAAACAAACACAAAAACAAAAACACCTTAGGCCACTCTCTGTGAACTCTTTTTCAATCTCTAATAGGTTTTAAAAACTTTAAAGACATGTAACCTCCGCCCAGAGAGGAACTAATCTGAATTAACTTGGATTCATTGAAAATAGCAGATGTGTGGAATACATGTCAAATCAGCTTCTTGCCCATCATGAGAATCATCAAGCCTCAAGTTGCTAGATTTAAAATAGACAGGGCCGTGCGTGGTGGCTCACGCCTGTAATCCAAGCATTTTGGAGGCCAAGGCGGGCAGATCACCTGAGGTCGGGAGTTCAAGACCAGCCTGACCAACACGGTGAAACCCTGTCTATTGAAAAATCAATTAATTAAAATAAATAAATTAAATAAATTAAATAAAATAATAATAAAATAGATGGAATTTTTTTTTAAGACAGGGTCTTGCTTTGTTGCCCAGACTGGAGGGTCATGAGTGGCCTGATTATGGCTCATTGCAGCCTCGACCTCCCAGGCTCAAACAATCCTCCCACCTCAGCCTCCTGAGTAGCTGGGACCACAGACGTGTGCCACCATGCCCAGCTAATTTTTTTACATTTTGGGGTTTTTTTTGTTGTTGGTTTGGTTGGTTTTTGTTGTTGTTTTTTGAGACAGAGTCTCACGCCATCACCCAGGCTGGAGTACAGTGGCACGATCTCAGCTCACTGCAACCTCTGCCTCCCAGGTTTAAGCAATTTTCATGCCTTAGCCTCCGGAGTAGCTGGGTTTACAGGTGGACACGACCACGCCTGGAGAATTTTTGTATTTTTAGTAGAAACGGAGTTTAACCATGTTGACCAGGCTGGTCTTTAACTCTTGACCTCAAGTGATCCACCTGCCTCGGCCTCCCAAATTGCTTATATTACAGTCATGAGCTACTGCAGCAGGCCTAACTTGTGGTAGAGACAGGGTATCACTATGTTACCCAGGTTGGTCTCAAACTCCTGGACTCAAACAACCTCCGGCCTCAGACTTCCAAAGTGTTAGGATTACAGGCGTGAGCCCTTACTCCAAGCCCAAATGAATCAATCCCATATCTAGTGCCCTGAACAAATATTTAAGTGGTCTGTGTTTACATAATCCAAGATTGACTAGAGATAGTGGATCTCATTGGTTAACTAAATCCTATTTCAAAAAGCCCTTTTCAGGTTTATTAAATCTTTTGCAAGGGAGGAGTAGAAATTTCTGCTACCAATATGCTTAACTTTGCAAAGACCCTCTATGCCTTGCAAAATTTTGTAGGCTGAAGAGGCCTTCAGATTCAGCTAGCTCAGTGGATCTCAAACTCTGATGTGGTAAGAAGCAGCTGCAACTGGCAGATTAGTCAGACTCGGAGACTCTGTAGGTCTGAGCCCAGGAATTTTCTTTTGTTTTTTTTTGAGACAGAGTCTTGCTGTCACCCAGGCTGGAGTGCAGTGATACGATCTCGGCTCACTGCAACCTCCACTTCCCAGTTCAAGCGATTCTTCTGCCTCAGCCTCTCATGTAGCTGATACTACAGGCACATGCCACCATGCCCGGCTAATTTTTTATACTTTTAGTAGAGTCAGGGTTTCACATTCTGGCCAGGCTGGTCTCAAACTCCTGACCTCATGATCCACCCACCTCAGCCTCCCAAACTGCTGGGATTATAGGCGTGAGCTGCCGCGCTTGGCCGGAAGATTCATTCTTGATTGTATCAATGGCTGAGAGTCCCCGGGTGATATATCCAGTGATATCTGCAGTCATGATGCAGCTGTTCTATTGTTAACAATGGAGTTGGCTCCATTTGCTTGTATTATTCTGCTGCAGAGCATAAAATATATTACACCATTATGCAGGTATCCCTCAAATAAAAGAATGCATGCATTCCAACAAAGTGTGCTGTAAATTTAGATTAAATGAATCTGACTTTCCCATTGACTTCGATCATAAAATCAGAAATTCATACTGCAGGGGTGGGAAAAATTGGTCCTTGGATGTATTACATTTGTACTTAATAATGCAGTGGCGCCTGTAATGAGACATATTCAAAGGGAAAACAATAACTCTCTGATAAAATATTAACAATAATGCACTTGGACTGAGTATCAGTCACATTATTTTAAAACCACTGCAAGTAGAACTGTAAAACAGTGCCAAATTCTTGAATCCTGATTGATTATCTGCTTCACATGTGGTTTCCAAGAGGCAATCAACTATTAAACTTCCACAGTTTAACAGTCTCAAACAGAAAAATACTTCTAACTTTATGTCCAAAGGAATTGTTTTAACTTTTCTGCTCCATTCTGGGATGGGGAAAGGATACGAGTGTTTTTCTGCCTTTGAAAATTTTATCTTATGGCTGGAAAACAGGGGTGACCTAGATGCATTCACTAACTCATTCATTCATTTGCATGAATGTCTACTATGTCTCGGGCACTCTGCTAGTTGCTGAGGATAAGAAAATGAAATGTAAATTTCTGCTTTCAGGGAAAACAACAGGAAAGCAATTATGCTATGGTGCTCAGATAGAGTTTAGCACAAAATACTACTGCAGCCCATACTTAGGAAGTGTACTTAATACAGACCTCTGAAAAGTGATGTCAGATTTGAACATTTAATAGAAGACCTTGAACTGGTGACCCTACTCATTTTCAGTGAGTGTTTTTTTGTTTTCTTTTGTTTTTGTTTTTTGAAATGGAGTCTCTATCACCCAGGCTGGAGTGCAGTAGCTTGATCTCGGCTCACTGCAACCTCCACCTCCACCTCCCGGGTTCAAGCAATTCTCCTGCCTCAGCCTCCCAAGTAGCTGGGATTACAAGGGCCCACCATCACGCCCAGCTAATTTTTGTATTTTTAGTAGGAACAGAGTTTAGCCACTTTGGCCAGGCTGGTCTCGAACTTCTGACATCGGGTGATCCACCTGCCTCTGCCTCCCAAAGCACTGGGATTACAGGTGTGAGCCACCATGCCTGGCCACTTTCACTGAGTTTTGTTTGACCTCCTTAGAGAAAAAAAAAAAAAAAAACCTAACATCTGTAAATTGAAAGATTTCACATTTCTCACACACACACACACACACACACACAATCTGTTTTCTGGCTTTTCTTTTCTTTTTTTTGAGGCAGAGTTTTGCTTTTGTTGCCCAGGCTGGAGTGCAATGGCGCAATCCTGGCTCACCACAGCCTCTGCCTCCTGTGTTCAAACAATTCTCCTGCCTCAGCCTCCTGAATAGCTGGGATTACAGGCATGTGCCACCGCACCCTGCTAATTTTTGTGTTTTTAGTGGAGATGGGGTTTCACCATGTTGATCAGGCTGGTCTCAAACCTCCAACGTCAGATGATCCGCCTGCCTCAGCCTCTCAAAGTGCTGGGATTACAGGCATGAGCCACCACACCTGGCCTGGCTTTTCTTGAAAAACCAAATGATCTGACAATATTAGGAATGCAATCCCATGTGGCAACATTTGGTCGAATTGAATAGTGGCTGTCCCTTTTTAGAAGGGCTAAATGTTCACTAGCTCACAACAATCCCCACTACTACCTTTGTTGCCCCAACATTGGGAAGGATAATCAGCTGTCATTTATTATCACACTTAAACTATTGTTTTTCTTGCAGTAGAGAACTCTTTCTCTGAACCTACGTCTCTATATGAAGTAGAGAAATGAAAAATAGATCCAGATGGTCACCTATTTCAAGAAAATGAGAGTGAGCATGTTACTTCTATTTGGCCTTTGCTCATTACATTAAAGTCTGAAACTCTTGTTCTTTTTTTTTTTTTTGAGACAGAGTCTCACTCTGTTGGCTGGAGTGCAGTGGCATGATCTCAGCTCACTGCAACCTCCACCTTCTGGGTTTAAGCGATTCTCCTGCCTCAGCCTCCTGAGTAGCTGGGATTAGGGGAATACCACCATGCCCAGCTAACTTTTGTATTTTTAGTAGAGACGGGGTTAGGCCACATTGGCCAGGCTGATCTCGAACTTCTGGCCTCAAGTGATCCTCTCACCTCCCCCTCCCAGATTGGTGGGATTACAGGCATGAGCCACTGCGCCCGGCCTGAAACTCTTGTAAGAGCCAGTAGGAATTAGTGAAATGGAGAGTGAGGGAAGGAGGTAGGAGAAGCATAGGGAATGGCACATGCAAAATAATGACTGTGTGGCCAATGTGTAAGACTGCAGATGATTCAGCATGACTGGGGCGTGAGGGTATCTATGACGGAAGAGCAAGAGATGAGCCTGGAAAGTGTCTAAGCCAGTCCTCTTCCAGCACAAAACTCTGTGACTAACAGCTTGGAGGGGACGATTCCATACCAGCCCATGCCTACTTCTTCTTCCCAGACGGTGAACACCAAGGCAAGCACATATTATCTGCTTGATTTGGGTTCTAAATAAGATTGCCAGATAAAATACAGAATGCCTAGTTAAAACTTAATTCAAGCTGGGCGAGATGGCTCACACCTGTAATCCCAGCACTTTGGGAGGCTGAGGAGGGCAGATCACCTGAGGTAAGGAGTTGGAGACCAGCCTGGCCAGTATGGCAAAACCCTGTCTCTACTAAAAAAATTAGCCGGGCATGGTGGTGGGCACCTGTAATCTCAGCTACTCAGAAGGCTTAGGCAGGAGAATCACTTGAACCCAGGAGGCAGAGGTTGCAGTGAGTCGAGATCGCGCCTCTGCATTCCAGCTGGGGAAAAAAAAGTAAACTCCATCTTAAAAAAAAAAAAAAAAAGAAGAAAGAAAAACATTGAAGTCAGATAAACATTGAATAATTTTTAGTATAATATTTGGGACATATTTATACAAAAAATTATTCATTGTTTAATGAATAATGAAATTCAAATTTAACAGGGTGTCTTGTATTTTTATTTGCTAAATCTGCTGACATTTAATAACTAGGTTTTATCAGAGCTACACCATTTTTTCTAATTTGCCTCTATTTCCATATTAGAACGCAGTGGTCAAATTATTACTGTAAAATAACGATGTCCTCAGACACGCCAAAATAAACCTTAGCATGACAGTGGAAAATCAACCAATTCTCCTTGTATTGATCTACTTCTTGCCATATGTCACCTTAGCCTCCTTTAGATATTTTAACTCTCATCCATCATGCACTCAACACTATGGCATGGAGAAATTACCAAGGGAGTCTCTAAACTATTGGTGACCTACATAGGAAAGAAAGAAGTGGGGCCGGGTGTGTTGGCTCACGCCTGTAATCCCAGCACTTTGAGAGGCAGAGGCGGGTGAATCAAGAGGTCAGGAGTTCGAGATCAGCCTGACCAACATGGTGAAACCCTGTCTCTACTAAAAATACAAAAATTAGCCAAGTGTGGTGGTGGTTGCCTATAATCCCAGCTACACAAGAGGCTGAGGCAGGAGAATTGCTTGAATCCGGGAGGCAGAGGTTGCAATAAGCCGAGATTGCACCACTGCACGCCAGCCTGGTGACAGGGCGAGACTTCATCTCAAAAAAAGAAAAAGAAAGAAAGAAGTGGACAGGCGAGAAGATATGAAGACTCTAAAACAAAGACCAACTCTCTGAACTAGTCTCATGAAGCCAGAGAGACATCACCAACTCCTGAAGATATTAGGGTCTAAACAAGAAATGAATTTGAAGATTTTAGTAAAACTTTGTATATATATTATATACCCAAAATGTGACTTAGTTAGGAACAAATACTTTTTTTCCTACAATTTTTCAAAACGCATTCATTTATTTAATGACACAGGGTCTCATCTGTCACATAGGCTGGAGTGCAGTGACACAATCTTGGCTCACGGCAACCTCTGCCTCCCGGGTTCAAGCACTTCTCCTGCCTCAGCCTCCCAAATAGCTGGGATTACAGGCACGCAACACCTTACCTGGCTAATTTTTGTATTTTTGGTAGAGACAGGGTTTCACCATGTTGGTCAGGCTTCAAAACCCTTTTATATGAGGATGAGCTCTGTATTCTACAATAGAGTAATCCATTCTGCAATGGAGTGAAAAAGCAAAGAAGAATAGGAGAGAAGAATATTCATATGTAGCAATTGCTTCTATTTTTAAAAAGAAACAATGAGGCATCATCAAAACTAATTTTCAAGTAACTCATAGGGGAGGAAAGGGTAATGATAGAACTAGATCTTTCTGAACACATCTTGTTTTGTAGATTTGACTTTGGAAACATGCAAATGATTTGCATAACTTAAAATTTATATCAAGAAGAAAGAAAGGTACTCCCTAAATATAAAAAAGGAAATGAAACAAATGAATCTGATGAACCTGATTAACTCTGCCAGAATCACAGATAATTATTTTAAATGTCTTTAAAACAGTGTTTTCGAGGCGGTACTTCTGGAACGGCAGAGTGAGGACCTCCACAAATCTGTGCTTCCACAAAGGCAATGAAAACAAAAGCAAAAATTATCAAAATTAAATTTTTTCAGAACTTTGGAAATTCATCAAAAGTTTACTACAATTTGAAGAGCATGCATTTGGAAAAACTACTGAACTCAGTAAGAATAATGAGTTCGTGAATATTTAACTTGTCATATTCCCATCTATCTCTCCTCAGCATCTGCAGAACACCTGGTCCAGCAACAGCAGAAGACATGCTCTTCTCAAGTGCATGTGGAACTTACTATAAGGTAGACTATATGTTATGTAAGGCAAATCATAATACGAATCTCAATACATTCAAACAAAGTGAAATCATGTAAAGTATGTTCTCTAACCACAAGGAAATTAAAATAGAAATTAATAGCAGAATAAAATTGAGATATTCACAAATATATGGAAATTAAACAACACACTCTTAACCAACAATGAGCCAAAGAAGAAATCAGAAGGGAGATTATAAAATACTTTTTTCTATCTTTTGTTGTTGAGATGGAGTTTCGCTCTTGTTACCCAGGCTAGAGTGCAATGGCGCGATCTCGGCTCACCGCAACCTCCGCCTCCTGGGTTCAGGCAATTCTCCTGCCTCAGCCTCCTGAGTAGCTGGGATTACAGGCACGCGCCACCATGCCCAGCTAATTTTTGTATTTTTAGTAGAGACGGGGTTTCACCATGTTGACCAGGATGGTCTCGATCTCTTGACCTCGTGATCCACCCGTCTCGGCCTCCCAAAGTATAAAATACTTTTAGAGATCGGGGGAAGATGGCAGACCAGGAACAGCTCAGGATTGCAGCTCCCAGTGAAAGTGCAGCGGGTGAGTGGATGCCGCATTTCCAGACGGATTTTTGTTGCCCACAGACGGGGAGATTCCCAGGCGGAGGAGCCCCACGGGTCGCCAGCACGGCTGTTTTGGCCTGCGCGGCTGCTTTGCCAGCGCCCTGGCGCGGCGGTTCTCCATACAAAAGACACTGATCGGGGTGTCCTCTTAGGTGGTGATTAGAGCCCTGAGACTGCAGAGTCGCCCATTCATCTGAAATAGCAAGCCAGGCCAGGAGATTCTAGGCAAAACAACCACCAGGAATCTCAGCGCCGCTGTTTCAGCCGGCTTAGTGAGTCACGGCTTGGGAGATCACGACACCTTTTCAACAGGCGACTGGAACACTGGGAGAGAGTCGACCATTCAACAACAACAACAAAAGACTCTGAGTCAGGGAGCTGGGTGATCAGGCTCGGCTGGTCACACCCTCCCCCTCCAAAAAAAAAAAAGAAATTGAAAATGCTCTGGGTTGAGAGTTTCATAGCAAGCACAGCTGAACCCGGGACGGTCTGGCTCTGTGGGGGAGGGGCGTCCGCCATTACTGAGACACTCCACCACTATGGAGGCAGTCTGACCATCGCTTAGGCAACCCGCCGTTGCCGAGGCAACCTGCCACTACAGAGAGAGTCCACCATAGCAGAGGCGGGCCACCATTGCCAAGGCAGTTCTAACTACACCAATATAAACAGGACTGCAGGGAAGATCACACGGTAGCTGGGCAGAGCCCACAGCAGCTCAGCAAAGCCTCTGCAGGCAGACAGTGACTAGGCTGCCTCCTCTCTGGGCAGGGCAGCCCTGAAAGGAAAAAAAAAGGCAGCAGCACAATGGAAACTCATAAATAAAGCCCTAACTCCCTGGGACAGAGCACCTGGGAAAAAAAAGGGGGGGAGTTTATAAGTTCTGCTGCAGCCGATCTAAATGTACCTGCCCAGAAACTCTGAATGAACAACGGAGCTCACAGCTCAGGACTTGAGCTCCAATAAAGGACAGACTGTCTCCTCAAGCAGCTCCCTGACCCCCGTATATCCAAAGAGTCACCTCATAAAGGAGAGAACAGACTGACATTTGGCGGGCATCCTTCTGGGACAAAGATAGCAGAAGAGGAAATGGGTAGCAACCCTTACTGTTCTGGAGCCGCTGCAGGTGATCCCCCGGCAAGCAGGGCCTGGAGTGGACCTCAGCAGTCCTACAGCAGAGGGGCCAGACTGTCAGAAGGAAAGCTAAGAAAAAGAAGTAACTTCAGCATCCACAAACTGGAAGTTCACTCAGAGACCCAATCTGAAAGTCAGTAACTACAAAGACAACAGGTGGATAAACCCACAAAGATGGGAAGAAACCAGTGCAGAAAGGATGAAAACACCCGAAACCAGAAC
Source organism: Sapajus apella (assembly GCF_009761245.1). Taxonomy (NCBI): domain Eukaryota; kingdom Metazoa; phylum Chordata; class Mammalia; order Primates; family Cebidae; genus Sapajus; species Sapajus apella. The sequence continues at coordinate 2,331,878 of NW_022437043.1, forward strand.
ACCTCTCCTCCTAAAAAGGATCACAACTCCTCACCAGCAAGGGAACAAGGCTGGATGGAGAAGGAGTGTGATGAAATGACAGAATCAGACTTCAGAAGGTGGGTAATAAGAAACTACAGTGAGCTAAAAGAACATGTTCTAACCCAATGCAAAGAAACTAAGAACCTTGAAAAAAGATTTGACGAAATGCTAACGAGAATGGACAACATAGAGAGGAATATAAGTGAATTGATGGAGCTGAAAAACACAACACGAGAACTTCACAAAGCATGCACAAGTTTCAACAGCCAAATTGAACAAGCAGAAGAAAGGATATCAGAGGTCGAAGATCAACTTGATTAAATAAAATGAGAAGGCAAGAATAGAGAAAAAAGGGTAAAAAGGAATGAACGAAGTCTCCAAGAAATGTGGGACTATGTGAAAAGACCTAATCTATGTTTGATAGGTGTACCTGAATGTGACGAAAAGAATGAATCCAAGCTGGAAAATACGCTTCAGGATATTATCCAGGAAAACTTCCCCAACCTAGAAAGGCAGGCCAACATTCAAGTCCAGGAAATACAGAGAACATCACAAAGATATTCCTCACGAAGAGTAACCCCAAGGCACATAATCATCAGATTCACCAGGGTTGAAATGAAGGAGAAAATGCTAAGGGCAGCCAGAGAGAAAGGTCGGGTTACCCACAAAGGGAAGCCCATCAGACTCAAGGCAGATCTCTCAGCAGAAACCCTACAAGCCAGAAGAGAGTGGGGACCAATATTCAACATCCTTAAAGAAAACAACTTTCAACCCAGAATCTCCTATCCAGCCAAACTAAGCTTCATAAGCAAAGGAAAAATAAAATCTTTTGCAGAGATTTTGTCACCACCAGACCTGCTTTACAAGAGCTCCTGAAAGAGACGCTACACCTATAAAGGAATGATCAGTACCAGCCACTCCAAAAACATACCAAATGGTAAAGAGCATCAACACAATCAAGAATCTGCATCAACTAACGAACAAAACAGCCAGCTAGCACCAAAATAGCAGTATCAAATTCACACATAACAATATTATCCCTAAATGTAAATGGACTAGATGCCCCAATCAAAAGACACAGACTGGCAAATTGGATAAAAAGCCAAAACCCATCGGTGTACTGTATCCAGGAAACCCATCTCACATGCAAGGATACACAAAGGCTCAAAATAAAGGGATGGAGGAAGATTTACCAAACAAATGGAGAGCAAAAAAAAGCAGGAGTTGCAATCCTAGTCTCTGATAAAATGGACTTTAAACCAACAAAGATCAAAAGAGACAAAGAAGGGCATTACATAATGGTAAAAGGATCAATGCAACAAGAAGAGCTAACAATCCTAAATATATATGCACCCAATACAGGAGCACCCAGATACATAAGGCAAGTTCTTAATGACTTACAAAGAGACTTAGACTCCCACACAATTATAGTGGGAGACTTTAACACCCCATTGTCAATATTAGACAGATCAACCAGACAGAAAATTAACAAGGATATCCAGGACCTGAACTCAGACCTGGAACAAGCAAACCTAATAGACATTTACAGAACTCTCCACCTCAAATCCACAGAATATACATTCTTCTCAGCACCACATCACACCTACTCTAAAATTGACCACATAATTGGAAATAAATCACTCTTCAGCAAATGCAAAAGAATGGAAATCATAACAAACGGTCTCTCAGACCACAGTGCAATCAAGTTAGAACTCAGAATTAAGAAACTAACTCAGAACCACACAACTTCATGGAAACTGAACAACTGGCTCTTGAATGTTGACTGGATAAACAATGAAATGAAGGCAGAAATAAAGATGTTCTTCGAAACCAATGAGAACAAAAACACAACATATCAGAATCCCTGGGACACATTTAAAGCAGTCTCTAGAGGAAAATTTATAGCAATAAATGCTCACTAGAGAAGTGAGGAAAGATCTAAAATCGACACCCTAGCATCAAAATTGAAAGAGCTAGAGGAGCAAGATCAAAAAAACTCAAAACCTAGCAGAAGACAAGAAATAACTAAGATCAGAGCAGAACTGAAGGAGATAGAGACACAAAAAGCCCTTCAAAAAATCAATAAATCCAGGAGCTGGTTTTTCGAAAAGATCAACAAAATAGGCAGGCCACTAGCCACATTAATAAAAAAGAAAAGATAGAATAACCAAATTGATGCAATAAAAAACGATAAAGGGGATATCACCACAGATTCCACAGAAATTCAAACCATCATCAGAGATTAATACAAACAACTCTATGCACATAAACTAGTAAACCTGGAAGAAATGGATAAATTCCTGGACACTTGCCTCCTCCCAAGCCTAAACCAGGAAGAAGTTGAAACCCTGAATAGACCCATAACGAGGTCTGAAGTTGAGGCAGCAATTAAGAGCCTACCACCCAAAAAAAGCCCAAGTCCAGATGGGTTCACAGCCGAATTATACCAGACATCCAAAGAGGAGCTGGTACCATTCCTTCTGAAACTATTTCCAAATAATCCAAAAAGAGGGAATCCTTCCCAAATCATTTTATGAGACAAACATCATCCTGATACCAAAACCCGGCAGAGACTCAACAAGAAAAGAAAACTTCAGGCCAATATCCATGATGAGCATAGATGCAAAAATCTTCAATAAAACACTGACAAGCTGATTGCAACAGCACATCAAAAAGCTTATCCAACATGATCAAGTAGGCTTCATCCCGGGGATGCAAGGCTGATTCAACATACGCAAGTCTATAAACGTAATTCACCACATAAACAGAACCAAAGACAAAAACCACATGATTATCTCAATTGATGCAGAGAAGGTCTTTGACAAAATTCAACAGCCCTTTATGCTAAAAACCCTCAATAAACTAGGGATTCACAGAACGTATCTCAAAATAATAAAAGCTATTTACGACAAACCAACAGCCAATATCATACTGAATGGGCAAAAACTGGAAGCATTCCCCTTGAAATCTGGCACTAGACAAGGATGCCCTCTCTCACCACTCCTATTCAATATAGTACTGGAAGTTCTAGCGAGAGCAATCAGGCAAGAAAAAGAAATAAAGGGTATTCAAATAGGAAAGGAGGAAGTCAAATTGTCTCTATTTGCAGACGACGTGATTGTATATCTAGAAGACCCCATCGTCTCAGCCCAAAAGCTCCTAAAACTGATAAGCAACTTCAGCAAAGTCTCAGGATACAAAATCAATGTGCAAAAATCACATGCATTCCTATACACCAATAACAGATTTAAAGAGAGCCAAATCAAGAACAAAATTCCATTCACAATTGCCACAAAGAGAATAAGATACCTAGGAATACAACTAACAAGGAACGTAAAGGACCTCTTCAAGGAGAACTACAAGCCACTGCTCAATGAAATAAGAAAGGACACAAACAGATGGAGAAACATGCCATATTCATGGTTAGGAAGAATCAATATAGTGAAAATGGTCATACTGCCCAAAGTAATTTACAGATTCAACGCTATCCCCATCAAGCTACCAATGACCTTCTTCACAGAACTGGAAAAAACCATCTTAAACTTCATATGGAACCAAAAGAGAGCCCACATAGCCAAGTCAATTCTAAGCAAAAAGAACAAAGCAGGAGGCATCACACTACCGGACTTCAAACTATACTACAAGGCTACAGTAATCAAAACAGCATGGTACTGGTACCAAAACAGAGATATAGACCAATGGAACAGAACAGAGGCCTCGGCGGCAACACAGCATATCTACAACCATCTGATCTTTGACAAACCAGACAAAAACAAGCAATGGGGAAAGGATTCTCTGTTTCATAAATGGTGTTGGGAAAACTGGCTAGCCACATGCAGAAAGCAGAAACTGGACCCCTTCCTGACACCTTACACTAAAATTAACTCCAGATGGATTAAAGACTTAAACATAAGACCTAACACCATAAAAACCCTAGAAGAAAATCTAGGCAAAACCATTCAGGACATAGGTGTAGGCAAGGACTTCATGACCAAAACACCAAAAGCATTGACAACAAAAGCCAAAATAGACAAATGGGACCTAATCAAACTCCACAGCTTCTGCACAGCAAAAGAAACAGTCATTAGAGTGAGTCCGCAACCAACAGAATGGGAAAAAATTTTTGCAGTCTACCCATCTGACAAAGGGCTGATATCCAGAATTTACAAAGAACTAAAACAGATCTACAAGAAAAAAACAAACAAGCCCATTCAAAAGTGGGCAAAGGATATGAACAGACACTTTACAAAAGAAGACATACATGAGGCCAACAAACATATGAAAAAATGCTCATCATCACCGGTCATCAGAGAAATGCAAATCAAAACTACATTGAGATACCATCTCACACCAGTTAGAATGGCGATCATTAAAAAATCTGGAGACAACAGATGCTGGAGAGGATGTGGAGAAATAGGAACACTTTTACACTGTTGGTGGGAGTGTAAATTAGTTCAACCATTGTGGAAGACAGTGTGGCGATTCCTTGAGGACCTAGAAATAGAAATTCCATTTGACCCAGCAATCCCATTACTGGGTATATATCCAAAGGATTATAAATCATTCTACTATAAGGACACATGCACACGAATGTTCATTGCAGCACTATTTACAATAGCAAAGACCTGGAACCAACCCAAATGCCCATCGATGATAGACTGGACAGGGAAAATGTGGTACATATATACCATGGAATATTATGCAGCCATCAAAAATGATGAGTTTGTGTCCTTTGTAGGGACATGGATGAACCTGGAAACCATCATTCTCAGCAAACTGACATAAGAGCAGAAAATCAAACACCGCATGTTCTCACTCATAGGCGGGTGTTGAACAATGAGAACACATGGACACAAGGAGGGGAGCACTACACACTGGGGTCTGTTGGGGGGAAATGGGGGAGAGACAGGGGGATGGGGAGGTGGGGAGAGATAGCATGGGGAGAAATACCAGATATAGGTGAAGGGGAGGAAGGCAGCAAATCACACTGCCACGTGTGTACCTATGCAACAATCTTGCATGTTCTTCACATGTAACCCAAAACCTAAAATGCAATTAAAAAAATTTTAAAAAAATAAAATACATTTAGATTAATGAAGACTGGCCAGGCACGGTGGCTCACACCTGTAATCCCAGCACTTTGGGAGGCCGAGGCAGGCAGATTACCTGAGGTCAGGAATTCAAGACCAGCCTGGCCAACATGGTGAAACGTCATCTCTACTAAAAATACAAAAATTAGCAGGGCATGGTGGCGGGCACTTGTAATCCCAGCTACTCGGGAGGCTGAGGCAAAGAATTGCTTGAACCCGGAAGGTGGAGGTTGTAGCGAGCCGAGATTGCGCTACGGTATTCCAGCCTGGGTGACAGAGTGAGACTCTCTCAAAAAAAACAAAAGAAAGAAAGGAAACCCAGCGCCCAGATTGTGCTCTCTAAATCTACTTTTCATTAAAAGGAGCCAGAGCTCCTTGAAGAAAGAGCTGATTTCAGGACTGTGATAGGAAATTTTCAAGGTTAGTCTGAACACTTAGTGTTAATAGTGTTATAGCAAAGGAAGCTATCAAAGACTCCTGAGATCTTGCCAAAACGACACAGGAACTAACTTGAAGGCATTTTCATTAACCAAACATGGAACAGTTTGAGCATCAAAAGAATAGTGAATATAAAGGGTTAAAACATTAAATATATAAAAATCCATGCATCATATTTTGTACCTCTAATTATTTTTGGCAAATCACTGTAGGATAATAACATCAGTAAAATGTTAAACAGGTCGGGTGTGGTGGCTCGTGCCTGGAATCCCAGCATTTTGGGAAGCTGAGGCAGGTGATCACCCAAAGCCAGGAGTTTGAGACCAGCCTGGTCAACATGGTGAAACCCGGTCTCTATAAAAACTACAAAAATTAGCCAGGCGTGGTGGCCTACGCTTGTAATCCCAGCTTCTCGGGAGGCTGAGGCAGGAGAATCACTTGAAACAGGGAGGTGGAGGTTGCAGTGAGCCGAGATCATGCCACTGCACTCTAGCCTGGGTGACAGAGTAAGACTCTGTCTCAAAAAAATAAAATAATTCTAGGCTGAGTGTGAGATTTGTGCCAAAATTAAAAAATAAAATAAAATAAAAATAATTCTAGATAATAAATGCTAAAGAAATGCTGGATTTTGGATGTTATCATTCTGCAGCCCCCAACGAAGTCACAGATCTAGACAATAATCAACAATGACTGCTAAACCCATTAGGTGAAAGGTTGTACCACACTGATGGGACCTAAACCCTCTGGTCAATCTTAACATGGCAGAATGTGAAATTGTATCATATATCCTAATCTTGGTACTGCTGTGAAAGGACTTTACAAAAGAAATAAAAAATTCCAAGTTAGGTAATCTTAAAATACAGAGATTTATCGGAGTCCTTATATGATACACTGGGAAGTACACAGGACCACCTGAGTAATATTTGTGCCAAAAGAATCAAGCCTGAGACCCGGTGCGGTGGTTCACACCTGTAATCCCAGCACTTTGGGAGGCCGAGACAGGTGGATCACAAGGTCAGGAGTTCGAGACCAGCCTGGCCAACTTAAACCCCGTCTCTAGTAAAAATACAGAAATTATAAAAATTAACTGGACATGGTGGCGCGTTCCTATAATCCCAGCTACTCAGGAGACTGAGGCAGGAAAATTGCTTGAACCAGGACCTGGGAGGCAGAGCTTGCAGTGAGCTGAGATCTTGCCACTGCACTATAGCCTAGGCTACAGAGCGAGAGTCCATCTCCAAAAAAAAAAAAAAAGAATCAAGCCTGAATCTAACAAAGCTTCCATAGGAATATGTGAAAATATGGGAATAGGGCTAGAGAAACATGTTAAATGACACCGCAGGATGGAATGAGCCAAATGAAGAACATAAGAAATATCTTAACGACCCAGAAAGAGACTTAACAAGTTTATCAACTAAATTAAATTGTGTAGACCGAGGTTGAATTCTGATTCAAATTGACCATAAAAATTTTTTGAGACATTTGGGGAAAGTTGAACACAGATGGGATATTAAGACATTATAATAACTTTTTTTTTCTTTTTTGAGATGGAGTCTCACTCTGTTGCCCAGGCGGAAGTGCAGTGGCTCAATCTCCACTCACTGCAACCTCTGCCTCCCGAGTCTCCTGCCTCAGCCTCCTGAGTAGCTAGGATTACAGGCACCTGCCACCATGCCTGGCTAACTTTTTTATTTTTAGTAGAGACAGAGTTTTGGCTGGTCTCGAACTCCTGACCTCAAGTGATCTGCCTGCCTCGGCCTCCCAAAGTGCTGGGATTACAGGTGTGAGCCACCATGCCCGGCCATTAATTACTTTTATTAGATATAATAATGCTACGGTGGTGCTGATACAGGTTATGGAGAAGGGAGAAGAGAAATTCTATTGAGGGGTAAGAAATGATTACTGGGAAGAATGACTGTTTCAAGAACGAGAACAAAAATTAACTTGTAAATAGTTCTCTTTGGAATTTAAATAATCCTTGGAGACAGTCATTATCTTGAAAAAGGCTCTGTTCAGCTGTGGTTGCATTGTTGGGCTTCTTTTCTGCAATAGACAATGAGGTAACAGAGAGAGGAGTGGGAAGAGTTATCCTCCTTGCTGGATCAGTTCTATCTTTACATAAATAAGAGAAAGTCTCTTCCAACACTTGTTGATCTCTAAGTGTTTTTATTTTAACTCATTATACCAGTGTTGGAAATGGGTTTATAACATCGGGAAAAATTCACACTGAGACCATGGATCACTTAGCAAGGCTAGTTTACTTCCTGCAGGAAGGATGGAACTCATCAGCAGTCTTGCCACGAAAGCACACCTGAACAAAGGAGACAGGGACATTTATTTATAACTTTCATAACCTGACACAATCGCCCTACTGCTGTGTCCAGTTTCCATTGGTCAGAACGGGACCTCACATTCTATGCTTGCCCTGATTGACTAAAAACTTGGAAATTTCCTGAATAGATAAGGGGACAGAAGACGAGGAAGAAGACACGGAAGGAGAGGAAGCTAGTCAGGAGAAGGTCAGGAGGGTTTCCAAATAAGGAACGGCATGCACCAGGGTTTGGAGCTTGCTCAGTCTCATTCAGACATGCCAGAGCAAGTCAAGGTAGCTGATTTAAGACGTAGCTGATTTAGAGAATATATATACATGGGTATCTGTTTATGCTAATAGCAGATAATGGCCATAGAGCAAGGGATTGTAACTCCTCTCCTTGTAATGTAGTCTAAGATATAAACTTTGAAGAAGAACTCTTCATCTTCACACCAGGAAGCCATATTTTGCAATGAAATACTTATTTCCTTCAGTGGTTATCATTTTTCTAAAGTCCCTATGTTGGATACAATGAGTTCTAAGTTTCTCTTCAAAGAATCAATATGGGCCGGGCGCGGTGGCTCACGCCTGTAATCCCAGCACTTTGGGAGGCCGAGGTGGGCAGATCACAAGGTCAAGAAATCGAGACCATCCTGGCCAACATGGTGAAACCCCGTCTCTACTAAAAATACAAAAATTAGTTGGACGTGGTGGCCCGCGCCTGTAGTCCCAGCTACTTGGCAGGCTGAAGCAGGAGAATTGCTTGAACCCAGGAGGCGGAGATTGCAGTGAGCCGAGATTGCGCTACTGCACTCCAGCCTGGTGCCTGGCGACAGAGCAAGACTCTCAAAAAAAAAGAATCAGTATGTCAGCATGTTCAGCTCTCTTATTCTTCAATTCTCTATTTTAAAGTTTAACTTCCCTGTAAGTTCTTCTCCACTGGTTCTCATCAGTAGTTCACATCTGCTCCCTCCCCCACCCTCCATCCTGACTCATCCCGGTCACCTGATCACCCCTGGCTACCTGCTGTGACCCACCTGTAACCGTCCTTCCCACCAAAACACCCACCCTGCCACTCCAGCTCGGAATCCTGCTCTTTTTAAAATAGCCAATCGGGATTAGTCTAGCTTGTGCAGTCTAACCCTAGCCAATAGGGGAGGACACAGCAGTAGGGACTTCCCCTGTCAGGCATAAGCACCCCTTCTCCCCTTGTCCAGGCATGCAGCAGCCATCATTGCTCCATTCATGTGCCCTGCACCCTTCTGTAGAAGTTAACTGCCTTGCTGAGAAGATTCACCTTTGAGTGCTATTTCTCTTGCAGCATCGAAATTTTACTTATAACACCTATCTGTTACAAATACTTACTGAAGCTTTTATGCGTAAAATGATGGTGTCTGGGATATATCTTAAAATATATATTTTATGGGTGTCTGGGATATATCTTAAAATATCCAGAGCAAAAAAAGAAATGGCAGTGGAATAAACAAAAAATGGTAAAATGTTGATGATTGTTGAAGCTGAATGATGAGTAATATTTTTGTGTATGGCTGAAAATTTTCATAATATAAAGTTTCTAAAACAAAAACCAAAAAAAGCCTGTCAGTCATCATGTATATTAGTGTAAACCAAAAAGCGTCTGAGATAGATATTAATCAGTTTAGAGGTTTATTTTGCCAAGGTTGAGAACACACTCAGGAAAAACAAACACAAGTTGCAGTGGGATCTGTGGCCTGTACTTTTTTCTAAAGAAGGTTTTAAGAACTTCTATATTTAAAGGGGAAAGAGCAGGCAGGAGAGGAAGGAGGAAACAAGGAGGAGGCGGAGAGTAGACAGAGGCAAATCATTCTTGAGAGGCTTTGATTAGAGCTCACTGAATCCATATTTTACATGTGAAAAGAGAGAAGTAGGGGGAAAAGTCAATTATGCATTCATCTTGCACCCCATAAATCTGCATTTTACAAAAGATAAGCATGTGAAATTACAGGTATATGTTTGGGAATAAAAGGAAGGCAGAGCTTTTTGTCATTTGTTTTTGTTTCCTTTGTGACTCAGTTCCCGTGCTTAACTTTTCCCTTTGGCACAGTGAGTTTGGGGACCAAGATTTTCTTTCCCTTTCACAGTAGATACTAAGAAAGTTTATTACATTTTTTAAAATCCTGCTAAGGATTTTGTCACCATTGCTTTCTTCTGTGCTTTTAGGTCAATGCGCAGTTAAACGTGACTAAGTGTGGTCTTTTCCTGACTACAGTGCTCAAACAACTCATGTGCCTAACACATGGTAGGGACATTGTTCTTTTTTCGTTTTGTTTTGAGACAGAGTTTCACTCTTGTTGCCCAGGCTGGAGAGCAATGGCATGATCTCTGCTCACCACAACCTCCACCTCCCGGGTTCAAAGCGATTCTCCTGCCTCAGCCTCCCAAGTAGTTGGGATTACAGCCATGCACCACCATGCCCAGCTAATTTTGTATTTTTTAGTAGAGACGGGGTTTTTCCATGTTGGGCAGGCTGGTCTGGAACTCCTGACCTCAGGGGATCCACCCACCTTGGCCTCCTTTGTACAGTGGTACAAAGTGAACCACTGTACCTGGCCTACAGGAACATTGTTCTTAAATCAGATACTCAAAACACTACATGTAAAAAAAAAATTATAAATTTAGCTACAATAACATTAAGAATTTCTATTCATCAAAAGATATTTTAAAGGAGAATTAAAAAATAACACAAAAATAGGATAAAATATTTATATAAGGAACAACTATGCAAGAATAAGGGAATAGAGAAAGGACTGTCTTTCCAACAAATGATGCTAGGAAAACTGGATATCCACATCCGAAAGATTGAAGTTGGTCCCCTTTTGCTACCATTTACAAAAATTAACTCAAAATGGACTAAAGATCTAAATGTAAGAGCCAAAAACAGATTAAAGACCTAAATGTAAGGCCCAAAACTATTAAACTGCCGGAAGAAAACATAGCGGAAAAGCTTCATGACATTGGGTTTGTCAATGACTTCTTGGATATGACACCAAATGCAAAGACAACAAAGCAAAAATAAACAAAAGAGACTCTACTAAACAAAAACTTCTAGGCCAGGCGTGGTGGCTCATGACTGTAATCCCAGCACTTTGGGAGGCTGAGGTGGCAAGATCACGATGTCAGGAGTTCAAGACCAGCCTGGCCAACATGGTGAAACCCCGTATCTACAACGAATACAAAAATTAGTTGGGCATGGTGATGTGTGCCTGTAATCCCAGCTACTCTGGAGGCTGAGGCAGGAAAATTTCTTGAACTGGGACCCGGGAGGTCGAGGCTGCAGTGAGCCAAGATGACGCCACTGCACTCCAGCCTTGGCTACAGAGTGAGTGAGACTCCGTCTCAAAAAAAAAAAAAAAAACCTTCTGTGCATCAAAGGACACAATCAACGGAGTGAAAAGGAAATCTATGGAATAGGAGAAAATATTTGCAAACCATATATTTGATAAAAGGTTGATATTTACAGTATAAAAAAAATTCTGCAACTCAAAAAACAAATAACTGGATTAAAAAGATGGCGCAGTGGCTCACGCCTGTGATCCCAGCACTTTGGGAGGCCGAGGCAGGCGGATCACCTGAGGTCAGGAGTTCTAGACCAGCCTGGCCAACATGGAGAAACCCTGTCTTTATTAAAAATACAAAAATTGGCCAGGCGCAATGGTTCACACCTGTAATCCCAGCACTTTGGGAGGCCGAGGTGGGTGAATCACCTGAGGTCAGGAGTTCAAGACCAGCCTGACCAACATGGAGAAACCCTGACTCTACTAAAAATGCAAAGTTTGCAGGACATGGTGGTGCATGCCTGTAATCCCAGCTACTGGGGAGGCTGAGGTAGGAGAATTGCTTGAACCCGGGAGGCAGAGGTTGCGGTGAGCCGAGATCACGCCATTGCAGTCAAGCCTGTGCAATAAGACTGAAACTCCATCTCAAAAAAAAAAAAAAAAAAAAAAAATTAGCCAGGCATAGTGGTGCATGCCTGTAATTCCAGTTACTTAGGAGGCTGAGGCAGAAGAATTGCTTGAACCTGGGAGGCAGACGTTGTAGTGAGCCAAGATCATGCCACTGCACTCCAGCCTTGGTGAAAGAGACAGACTTTGTCTCAAAAATAAAAAGATGAACAAAGGACTTTAATAGACATTTCTCAAAAGATTATATTCAAATGGCCAATAGGCACATGAAAAGATGGATAGTCATCACAAATAATTAGAGAAAATCAAAACCACAGTGAGACACCATCTCACTTCTATCAAAAAACAAAAACTAGGTCAGGCGCAGTGGTTCATGCCTGTAATCCCAGGACTCTGAGAGGCCAAGGTGCACAGATCGCTTGAGGTCAGGCATTTGAGACCAGCCTGCGAAACATGGTAAAACCCCATCTCTACAAAAAATAAAAAAAATTAGCCAAGCATGGTGGTGTGTGCCTATAGTCCCAGCTACTGGGGAGGTTGAGATGGGAGGATCACTTGAGCCTGGGAAGTCAAGGCTGAAGTGAGCCATAAGTGTGCCACTGCACTTCAGCCTCAGTGACAGAGCAAAACCTTGTCTTAAAAAAAAAAAAAAGAAAAGGCCGGGTGCAGTGGATCATGCTTGTAATCCCAACACTTTGGGAGGCTGAGGCGGGCAGATCACCTGAGGTCAGGAGTTTGAGACCAGCCTGACCAACATGGTGAAACCCCGTCTCTACTAAAAATACAAAAATTAGCCAGACATAGTGGCCGGCGCCTGTAATCCCAGCTACTCGGGAGGTTGAGGCAGAAGAATTGCTTGAACCCAGGAGGCAGAGGTTGCAGTGATCTGAGATAGTGCCATTGCACTCCAGCTTGGGCAACAGAGTAAGACTCTGTCTCAAACAAACAAACAAACAAAACACAAAGCTGGACAGGGTGGCATTATAGTCCCAGCTAGTCAGGAGGCTGAGGCAGGAGGCTCTTGTACCCAAGAGTTTGAGGTTGCAGTGCACTATAATCACGCCTATGACTAGTCACTGCATTCCAGCTGAACAACATAGAGAGACCCCATCTTTTTTTTTTTTTTTTTTTTTTTGAGATGGAGTCTTTCTTTGTCACCCAGGCTGGAGTGCAGTGAGCTATCTTGGCTCACTGCAACCTCCACCTCCTGGCTTCAAGTGATTCTCCTGCCTCAGCCTCCTGACTAGCTGGGACTACAGGCATGCGCCACCTCACCCAGCTAATTTTTGTATTTTTAGTAGAGACAACGGTTTTACCATGTTAGTCATGCTGGTCTCGAACTCCTGACCTTGTGATCCCCCCACCTCAGCCTCCCAAAGTGCTGGGATTACAGCTTGAGCTGGCTCGGGAAACCCCATCTTTAAAAAAATAATTCAATAACAAAATAACAAATGCTGGCAAGGATGTGGAGAAATTGAAACCCTTGTACACTGTTTGTGGGAATGTAAAATAGGACAACCACTATGGAAAACAATATGGCAGTTCCTCAACAAATTGAAAATAGAACTACTGGCCAGGTGTGGTGGCTCATGCCTGTAATCCTAGCTCTTTGGGAGGCTGAGGTGGGCGAATCACTTGAGGTCAGCAGTTCAAAACCAGCCTGGCCAACATGGTGAAACCCCGTTTCTTCTAAAAATTCAAAAAAATTAGCTGGGTGTGGTGGCAGGTGCCTATAATCTCAGCTACCAGGGAGGCTGAAGCAGGAGAATTGCTTTAACCCAGGAGGCAGAGGTTGCAGCAAGCCAAGGTCACGCCACTGCACTCCAACCTGGCCAACAAGAGCAAAACTCCGTCTCAAAAAAAAAACAAAAAACACACAAAAAAAAACCTCTTTGAGACTCTGCTTTCTTTTTTTTTTTTTTTTTTTTTTGAGACGGAGTTCGCTCTTGTTACCCAGGCTGGAGTGCAGTGGTGCGATCTCGGCTCACCGCAACCTCTGCCTCCTGGGTTCAGGCAATTCTCCTGCCTCAGCCTCCTGAGTAGCTGGGATTACAGGCACGCGCCACCATGCCCAGCTGATTTTTTGTATTTTTAGTAGAGACAGGGTTTCACCATGTTGACCAGGATGGTCTCGATCTCTTGACCTCGTGATCCACCCGCCTCGGCCTCCCAAAGTGCTGGGATTACAGGCGTGAGCCACCGCGCCCGGCCGAGACTCTGCTTTCAATTATTTTGGATAGATAGCCAGAAGTGGGATTGCTGGATCATACTTTTGTAGAAGCCCAAATTCAGGCTTGTGTGCCTGATGTGCAGCTGATGCCAAACAGACACATAGGTGCTTGGAGTTAGAGAAATATTTATTCAATGCGGCCAAAGTGAGAAGGTGGAAGAGCAGCATCTCTCAAATCTGCCTTCACAAAAAAGAAGCAGCAGCAAGATATTATGCAGCTAGAGAGTAAAGGAGACGGCGTTTCAGGGAATTGAGGGGGGAAAGTCTGTGTTTCTTCAGTCTTAGATAACACCTTGAGTAACCGGACTTCTGGGGGTCAGCAGCTGTTCACGATGTCCTTTACAGGTATTCATTTCTTCTGCAAACTTTTTTAATGACCCTGAAGTTATCTCTTCCTGCTTGACAAAGAAACAGTACATCAGCAGTTTATAATTATATTGTGGGAACAAGGAATTTGGGGCAAACAGCAAGTGGCCAACCTGTGTGTAAGCAAGCAAGGGCCTGACCAGAATGTTCATTATTTTAGTCATTGAAAAATGCTGGGGTGCTAAAATCTCAAAACCTAACTTGCACAGAAAGCAAGATGAGATTGGCACGGCTTTATTTGTTTTTGTTTGTTGGGTTTTTTTTAATCTTTTTTTCTTTCTTTTTTTTAAATTTTTTTTTAAAGATAGGGTTTCTCCATGTTGGTCAGGCTGGTCTGGAACTCCCAACCTCGGGTGATCCACCCACCTCGGCCTCCCAAAGTGCTGGACTATCAGGCGTGAGCCACCATGCCCAGCTTGTTTTTCTGTTTTGGTTTGGTTTTGGGTTTTTTTTTTTTTTGGCCTGACTCAGGATTTACAAACTGGAACAGTAAAGGTGACAGCAGTTGTTTGGAGCAAGCATCACTCAAAGTTCTACAAAGTTCCCCTCCTGTTTCCCAGGCTGGAGTGCAATGCCACCATCTCGGCTCACCGCAACCTCTACTACCTGGGTTCAAGGGTGAGCCACTGCGCCCGGTCTGTTTTTTTTTTTTTTCTTTAATAGTCATTCCAAATATCGTGAGATGCATTATTACAGGAAGTCCCTTGCCCTCCTAAAAGCCACCCCACTTCTAAGGAAAATGGCCCAGTCCTCTCCCAAGTCCACACAGGGGAGGTGATAGCCCTGCTTCGGTGTAAATTATGTAATGCAAAATTTTTTAAATCTTTGCCTTAATATTTTTTTATTTTATTTTGAACTATCAGCCTTTGTGACCCCCCACTTTTTGTCCCTCAACTTGAGATATATGAAGGCTTTTAGTCGCCCTAGGAGTGGGTGGAGGCAGCCAGTCTTGTACACTGACTTAGGACCAGTTGAATAAAAGTGCACACCTTAAACAAAATTAAAATAGGTCAAGCGCGGTGGCTCAGCCCTGTAATCCCAGCACTTTGGGAGGCTAAGGCGGGCAGATCACAAGGTCAGGAGATCGAGACCATCCTGACCAACACGGTGAAATCCCATCTCTACTGAAAATACAAAAATTAGCTGGCCGTGGTGGCATGTGCCTGTAATCCCAGCTACTACAGAGGCTGAGGCGGGACAATTGCTTGAACCTGGGAGGTGGAGGCTGCAGTGAGCCAAGACCATGCCATTGCACTTCAGCCTGGGTGACAGACTTTGTCTCAAAAAAATAATAAAAACTAAATAAATAAAATATTTTTTAAAAAACAAGCAAAGTAAATGTTAAAGAATGCATACACAGGCCAGGCATGGTGGCTCATGCCTGTAATCTCAGTACTTTGGGAGGTGGAGGCAGGCGGATCACCTGCGGTCGGGAGTTTGAGACCAGTCTGGACAACACAATAAAACCCCGTCTCTACTAAAAATACAAAAATTAGTCAGGCATGGTGGTACGTGCCTGCAATCCTAGCTACTCAGGAGGTTGAGGCAGGAGAATCACTTGAACCTGGGAGGTGGAGGTTGCAGTGAGCTGAGATCGCACTACTGTACTCTAGTCTGGGCGACAGAGTGAGACTCTGTCTCAAAAAACAAGAAAAATGCATACACAGAAGTAAAACCAGTTTTAAAAAAGCAAGGAGGAAGAGGGAGATGTGATTAGAGAGGCAAAAGTGGGGAATTTTTTAAAGATACTATTTCTTAACTTGGGTTTTAGTTACAGAGGTGTTCCCTTTGTAATTATTCTTTTTTTTTTTTTTTTTTTTTTTGAGATGAAGTTTCACTCTTATTGCCCAGGCTGAAATGCAGTGGCTCAGTCTCGGCTCACTACAACCTCTGCCTCTCAAGTTCAAAGGATTCTCCTGCCTCAGCCTCCCAAGTAGCTGGGATTACGGGTGTACGCCACCGTGCCCAGCTAATTTCTTTTGTATTTTTAATAGAGACTGGGTTTCATCATGATGGCCAGGCTGATCTCAGACTCCTGACCTCAGGTGATCTGCCCTCCTTGGCCTCCCAAAGTGCTGGGATTACAGGCATGAGCCACCATGCTCAGCAGTAATTATTTTTTAAAGTAAATATTTCTTGTTTGTTGTTGTGAGACATGGTCTCACTTTGTCACCCAGGGTGAAGTGCAGTGGTAACAGATGACTGCAGCCTCGACTTCCTGGGCTCAAGGAATCCTCACCCTTCACTATCCTGAACAGCTGGGACTACAGGCATGTGCTACCACACCCCGCTAATCTTTAAATTGTTTGTAGACAGGGAGTTTTCACTATGTTGCCCAGGCTGGTCTTGAACTCCTGGGCAAAAGGGATCCTCCCACCTCAGCTGCTCAAAGTATTGGGATTGCAGCCATGAGCCACTGTCCGTCCCTGGTCAAAAACATAAAAGAATTCATAAGTTGCTAGATATAAAAACAAGATGCAAAAATCAATTGCATTTCTATATGTTAGCAACAGACATTTAGAAAACGAAGTGTTTAAGATATATCATTTTACAATATCATCACAATACATGAAGTACTAAGGAATAAATCTAATAAAGTACATGCAAAAGACAGCAGTGTCAACTCATGGAAGACCTTGAATGTCATGAATTGGATTTACAGATATTCCCTCTATAATTATACGTTAAATGGTATGTTTGTGTGGTTTATACATACACCAAGGTGACGAGGGCCTTAATTAGGTAAACTGCAGTGGAGATGGAATTTTCATCAACTGAGAGAGAGGAAATCAGAAAGGGTCGTTAGAGATTTGAGGAGGCAGAAAGCTGGTATGAATCAAATCAGCGAGTAGAAAAGCAAACTGATTAAATAGATGCAGCGGCACTGCAAGGCTCTGCTGCCAAGGGCTCCCCCACCTAAACTTAGTGGTGATGTATTTAAAGTGAGACCACTTGTCACAACTGTGTATTTTTCCCCAACCATGTTCAGCTATGAAGGCAGGTTTACCAAGAGTTGGGTTTTTGTCCCCCAAGTACCACAGAGGACCATGCATCAGGGCTTCATAGTTTTTTTGTTTGTTTGTTTGTTTGTTTGTTTTTGAGACGAAGTTCTGCTCTTGTTGCCCAGGCTGGAGTGCAACAGTGCAATCTCAGCTTACTGCAGCCTCCACCTCCCGGGTTCAAGCGATTCTCCTGCCTCAGCCTCCAGAGTAGCTCCGATTAAAGGCATGTGCCACCATGCCTGGCTAATTTTTTGTATTTTTAGTAGAGACAGGGTTTCACCTTGTTGGTCAGGCTGGTCTCAAACTCCTAACCTAAGGTGATCTGCCCGCCTCACCCTCCCAAAGTGCTGGGATTACATGCGTGAGCCACCGTGCCCGGCCCATGTTTTTAATGAATGAGGAAGAGTGACTGCAGTGCAATTGCTCAGGTTGCAAAGATTCAGCGTTTTTGAAGGCACAGGAGAAGTCAAATGCTCTGTAAGCAGCAAGAAAGGGTGAAGAGATCCTATAACCCATCATCAAACCCAGTGGTGAGAGGGGTCGGGGGGAGAAATCACTCGCACTCCTTTCTCTAAAGGGCTGCAGGTGGCTCGTGCCTGTAATCACGACAATTCGGGAGGCTGAGGCAGGAGGACCTCTTGAGCCCAGGAGTTTGAGACCAGCCTTGGCAGCATGGTGAAAACCCATCTCTACTGAAATTTTTTTTTATTGAGACTAAGTCTCACTCTGTCACTCAGGCTGGAGTGCAGTGGTGCATTCTCGGCTCACTGCAACCTCCACCTCCCGGGTTCAAGAGATTCTCCATCCTCACCCTCCTGAGTAGTTGGGATTACAGCTTTGCGCCAAAATTCTTGTATTTTTAGTAGAGATAGGGCTTCACCATGTTGGTCAAGCTGGTCTTGAAATCCTGACCTCGTGATTCACCCACCTCGGCCTCCCAAAGTGCTGGGATTACAGGCGTGAGCCTCTACTGAAAATTTAAAAATCATCCGGGGGTGGTGGCTCACGCCTGTAGTCCCAGCTATTCAGAAGGCTAAGGTGGGAGGATCACTTGGGTTCAGAAATTCCAGGCTGCAGTGTAACTATAGAGGCTACAGCAGAATCTCTGCTGGTGACTGAGGTTCAGAGATGAGATTCATCCTGATGATCTCTGAGAAGGTAGATCATCGAAAGGAGTTACAGCCTCTTTCTTGGAACTGGTCTGGTCTAAGGTGATGAGGGCTTGAATGACGTCCATGGCAGTAAAGTAGGGAGGCAGACATGGATGACAGTCATTGAAATGGTACAACCAGCGTGATAATAAAACAGAGAAAAATAAAATGTGGGCCAAGCGTGGTGGCTCATGCCTGTAATCCCAGCACTTTGGGAGACCGAGATAGGTGGATCACTTGAGGTCAGGAGTTCAAGGCCAGACTGTCCAACATGGTAAAACCCCGTCTCTACTAAAAATACAAAAAAACCCCAAAAATTAGCCAGGCATGGTGGCGTGCGCCTGTAATCCCAGCCACTCGGGAGGCCGAGGTGGGAGAATCACTTGAACCTGGGACGTGGAGGGTGCAGTGAGCTGAGATTGCACTCCAGGATGGGAGACAGAGCAGAACTCCATCTCAAAAATAAATAAATAAATAAAAGAACAAGGTCATATCTTCGGGGGAACATGGATGGAGCTGGGGGCTATTACCCTCAGCAAACTAATGGAGAAAGAGAAAACCAAATCCCACATGTTCTCACTTATAAGTAGGAGCTAAATGATGAGAACTTATGAACACAAAGAAGGAAACAACAGACACTGGGGTCTACTTGAGGCTGGAGGTTGGGAGGAAGGAGAGTGGCAGAAAAGGTAACTATTGGGCTGAGCGTGGTGGTTCACGCCTGTAATCTTAGCACTTTGGGAGGCCCAGGCGGGTGGATCCGGAGGTCAGGAAATCGAAACCAGCCTGGCTAACATGGTGAAACCCCGTCTCTACTAAAAATACAAAAAATTAGCCAGGGCCGGGCGCGGTGGCTCAAGCCTGTAATCCCAGCACTTTGGGAGGCCGAGGCAGGTGGATCACGAGGTCAAGAGATCGAGACCATCCTGGTCAACACGGTGAAACCTCGTCTCTACTAAAAATACAAAACATTTGCTGGGCATGGTGGTGCGTGCCTGTAATCCCAGCTACTCAGGAGGCTGAGGCAGGAGAATTGTCTGAACCCAGGAGGCGGAGGTTGCGGTGAGCCGAGATCGCGCCATTGCACTCCAGCCTGGGTAACAAGAGCGAAACTCCGTCCCAAAAAAAAAAGAAAAAAAAGAAAAAAAATTAGCCAGGTGTGGTGGCACATGCCTATAATCCCAGCTACTTGGGAGGGTGAGGTGGGAGAATTGCTTGAACCCAGGAGGCGGAAGTTGCAGTGAGCCAAGATCGCACCACTGCACTCCAGCTTGCGCAACAGGGCAACACTCCGTCTCAAAAAAAAAAAAAAAACAAAAACAAGATAACTATTGGATGCTAGGCTTATTACCTGGGTGGTGAAATAATCTGTACAACAAACCCCCGTGACATGAGTTTACAAACGTAACAAACCTTCACATGTACCCTTGAACCTAAAAGTTAAAAAAAAAATAGTCTAAGGTGAATGCAAATAAAAAGTCCATAATGCAATACTTCTGCCCACACTCCAGAAAAAATACAATTGCAAAGAAAAATAATACCAAGTGCTATGGTATTGTCATATGCTGCTGGTGAAACTACCAATTGGAACAACCACTGGGCAGTATTTGCTAAAAATAAACATGACCAGAACACTGACTCCACTCCTAGGTATAATACGTCACCATAGCAGTACTTTTTTATTTTGAGACATGGTCTCGCTCTGTCACCCAAGCTGGAATGCAGTGGCATAGTCACAGCTCTGCAGCCTCCAACTCCTAAGCTCAAGTGATCCTCTGGCCTCAGCCTCCCAAAGTGCTGGGATTACAGGCATGAACCATCCCATCCAGCCCATACCTGCACTTTTCATAAAAGCCTTATGAGAAAAATAACTTTGATGATGGACTGGATAAATAAATCTATTTAATTAATTCATATTAAGTAATAAGAATGATGAACTACAGCTATGCATAACATGATTGATTTTCACAAACATAATATTGAGCAAAAGAAGCCAGACTATAAAAAATAATACATACTACATGATTCCATTTATATAAAGCAGAAGCTGTGAAAGTGCGGCCCATGGGTTGGCCACCTGGCTTTTTTTGTATTGTTTTGTTTTTGTTTTTGATTTTTGAGACAGAGTTTTGCTCTTGTCACCCAGGCTGGAGTGCAGTGGAGTGATCTTGGCTCACTGCAACCTCCTCCGCATCCCTGGTTCAAGTGATTCTCCTGCCTCAGCCTCCCGAGTAGCTGGGATTACAGGCGTCCGCCACCACGCCCAGCTAATTTTTTGTATTTTTAGTACAGACAGGGTTTTGCCATGTTGGGCAGGCTGGTCTCAAACTTCTGACCTCAGGTGATCTGCCTGCCTCAGCCTGCTGATGTGCTGGGATTACAGGCGTGAGTCACCGTGCCCTGCGGCCACCTGTTTTTGTCATTAAAGTTTTATTGGAACACAGCCATGCTCCTTCATGTGTGTATTGTCTTTGACTGCTTTAATGCTACAACTGCAGAGTTGAGTCGTTGTGACAGAAGCCATCTGGCCTGCAAGCCTAAAATGTTTGCTATCTGACTCTTTTTTTTTTGAGACGGAGTCTCACTCTATCACCCAGGCTGGAGTGCAGTGGTGCAATCTCAGCTCACTGCAACCTCTGCTGCCTGGGTTCAAGCGATTCTCCTGCCTCAGCCTCCCAAGTAGCTGAGAATACAGGGCCTGCCACCGCACCTGGCTAACTTTTTTTTTTTTTTTTTTTTTGTATTTTTACTGGAAACAGGGTTTCACCATCTTGGCCAGGCTGGTCTTGAACTTCTGACCTTATGATTCACCCGCCTCGACGTCCCAAAGTGCTGGGATTACAGGTGTGAGCCACCACGCCTGGCCTGCTATCTGACTCTTTAAGAAAAAGGTTGGCCAACTCTTTTAATTTTTAAATCAACCTTATTGAGACATATTGACATTCAATATATTACACTCATATTAAGTGTACAGTTTGGTGAGTTTTGAAAAATGTATACATCTTTGTAACCACTATCTCAGTCAGCCACCTCTTGATATAAAGTTCAAAAACAGGCAAAATTCATCTATGATGTTAGAAGTTAGGATAATGTCTAGGACCACAGAACTTTAAACATTATTATGAGTTTGTCCTTTCCTCAAAGTCACTAAATAAATTTCACCTAGAGCACAGAAGTGACAACTATTACAAATCAGAATTTCTAATATTTAGTCAGACATGGTGGCTCACACCTGTAATCCCAGCACTTTGGGAGGCTAAGGCACGTGGACCGCATGAGCTCAGGAGTTTGAGACCAGCCTGACAACATGGTGCAACCCATCTCTACTAAAAATACAAAAAAAAAATTAGCTGGGTGTGGTGGCACACACCTGTAGTCCCAGCTACCTGGGGGGCTGAGGTGGGAAGACCGCTTGAATCTGGGAGGTTGAGGCTGCAGTGAGCTGAGATCATGCCACTGCACTCCAGCCTGGGGGAAAAAGTGAGAGAGACCCTGTCTTAAAAAAAAAAAAAAAAAAAAAAAAAGAACGTCTCATTTTTATTCACTAATATTGTGTACATCACTGGGACCTCCTTGAGATAGGTTTCCGTAGACATGCTTGCAAGGATTGTAGTAGGGGTGAAATATTAATTCAGAAAATAAAAAGGTTTTCTGGCCGGGCACAGAGGCTCACACCTGTAATCCCAGCACTTTGGGAGGCTGAGGCAGGCGAATTACCTGAGGTCAGGAGTTCAAGACCATCCTGGCCAAAGTGACGAAACCCTGTCTCTACTAAAAGTGCAAAAAAATAGCTGGGCGTGGTGGCACACACCTGTAGTGCCAGCTACTCCGGAGGCTGAGGCACGAGAATTGTTTGAATGTGAGTGGCAGAGGTTGCAGTGAGGTGAGATCGGGCCACTGCACTCCAGGCTGAGTGACAGAGCGACTACGTCTCAAATAAATAAAATAAAATAGTGTCTCTGTAAATCCGAAACTAAATCGAGCTATAAATTTCATCTATGACAGTAAGGTATTCTTTTGACCAGTGGTTCTCAACGAAAAAAGATTTTGCTCACCACCCCACCCCCAGGAACATTTAGCAATGTCTGGAGACATTAGTTGTCACAAGTTAGGGTGGAGGGATGCCATGGGTATCTAGTCCATAGAGGCCAGGAACGCTGCTGAATACCCTACAATGCACAGGACAGCCCTTTGCAGTAAATCATTATCCAACCTAAAATATCAACTGTATTGGGGTTGAGAAATTCTCTTTTGATGAAGGTTAAACAAAAAAATTTAGGGCGTCTAGAAGAAAAAAATCTGATATAAAGAAACAATTGCCGGGAGTGGTGGTTTATGCCTGTAATCCCAGGAGTTTGGGAGGCTGAGACGGGCAGATCACGAGGTCAAGAGATCGAGACCATCCTGGCCAATGTGGTGAAACCCCGTCTCTACTAAAATTACAAAAATTCAGCCTCAACCTCCTGGGCTCAAGCAGTCCTCCCACCTCAGCCTCCCCAAGTAACTGGGACTACCACCACACCTAGCTAATATTTTTATTTTTTGTAGAGACAGGGGTCTCACTATATTGCCCAGAATGGTCTCGAACTCCTGGACTCAAGTGATCCTCCTACCTCAGCCTTCCAAAGTGCTGGGATTACAGGCATGAGACACCATACCCAACAATAAATTTAAATAAGGCTAGTATTGGATAGCACAAGACTAGGGCACTGACTTAGAGACAAACTCCATTTTGCATCACTATTTGAAGGTTGTTACCAGTTGTATGATTTTGGCAAGTTATTTTATCTCTTTGTGCCTTCATTTTCTCATCTGTAAAATGAGGCTTAGAGTATAAGTAGGTCAAAAGGTTGTTGTGGGCACAGTGGCTCACCCCAAGCACTTTGGGAGGCCAAGGCAGGTGGATCACCTGAGGTTAGGAGTTCAAGACCAGCCAGGCCAACATGGTGAAACCCCATTTCTACTAAAAATACAAAAATACATGATGACATGTGCCTGTAGTCCCAGCTACTTGGGAGGCTGAGGCAGGAGAATCACCTGAACCCGGGAGGCAGAGGTCGCAGTGAGCCGAGATCACACCACTGCACTCCAACCTGGGCGACAGAGCAAGACTCCGTCTCAAAAAAAAAAAGTTTTTGTGAGTACCGAATCAGTATGTGTAAAGCACCTATAACAAAAGCCTGCTACATATAGGTGCTATGTAATTATGAAATACATATTGCCATTATTGTTTTTTATTGTTATTACAATATACTACGTGTATCTTCTTTTTCCCAATCCTCTGGTGGCTCTCAATTTCCTATGACAGGAAATCTAATTATATTATCATGATACACAAAACCCTTAAAGATCTTCTCCCTTCCTACCTCTCCAGTATTATTTACTCCTGTTTTCTGAGCCCAGACCAAATAATTTATAGACCCAAAGAAATCTTGTTTTGGGCTGGGCACAGTAGCTCATGCCTGTAATCCCAGCATTTTGGGAGGCTGAGGTGGGCGGATCACTTGAGGTCAGGAGTGCGAGACCAGCCTGGCCAATATGGTGAAACCCTGTCTCTACCAAAAAAAAAAAAAAATTAGCTGGGCATGGTAGTGCATGCTTGTAATCCCAGCTACTCAGGAGACGGAAGCAGGAGAATCGCTTGAACCCTGGAGGTGGAGGTTGCAGTGAGCTGAGATCGTGCCACTGCACTCCAGCCTGGGCAGACAGAGTGAGACCCTGTCTCAAAAAAAGAAAAAAGAAATCTTGTTTTGGAAGATTCTGTGACTTTTGTTTTGTGTTAATTGTTTTTAAATTGTGAAATATTTCAAACATAAAAAGTACCAAGACTAATATATCAAACATCCATATACTCACTACCATTTTGCTTTAATTGCTTGATTATTTTTTAGCTTCTGAGTATCTTTTTAACTTTTTTATTATGGACAATTCTGAACATACACAAAGGTAGATAGAATATTGCAATGACTCTCCACCACCCAGCTTCAATAATTGTCAACATTTTATCAATATTGCTGTTCCAGATT
Organism: Sapajus apella; assembly: GCF_009761245.1. NCBI lineage: Eukaryota > Metazoa > Chordata > Mammalia > Primates > Cebidae > Sapajus > Sapajus apella. The sequence continues at coordinate 2,356,454 of NW_022437043.1, forward strand.
GTTTAAGAAAATTAAACATGACAGATGCAGTTGAAACTAAAAATTTAATCACGAATTAATTTTGAAATGTTCCTTTATGCATCTATTGGACTGATACATTTTTGAGTGTTTTTTTGTGATTTTTTATTATTTTTTTTTTTCTGTTTCTTTGTTTGGGGGATTTTTTTTTTTTTTTTCCTGACAGCGTCTCACTCTGTCACCCAGGCTGGAGTGCAGTGGCAGAGTCATAGCTCGCTGCAGCTTCAAACTCCTGGGCTCAAGCCATACTTCCACCTCATCCTCCTGAATAGCTGGGACTACAGGTGTGTGCCACCACGCCTGGCTAAATTTTTATATATTTTTTGTTGTACAGATGGGGTCTCCCTGTGTTGCCCAGACTGATTTCTTTTTTTTCTTTTAGTGTGTTTTGTTGGTGCATTATATTAATAGATTTTCTGGGCCAGGCACAGTGGCCCCCGCCTGTAATCCCAGCACTTTGGGAGGCTGAGGCAGGTGGATCATGAGATCAGGAGTTCGAGACCAGCCTGACCAACATGGTGAAATCCTGTCTCTACTAAAAATACAAAAAAAAAAATTAGCTGGGCGTGGTGGCACTCACCTGTAATCCCAGTTACTCCAGAGGCTGAGGCAGGAGACTCGCTTGAACCTGGGAGGCAGAGGTTGCAGTGAGCTGAGATTGAGCCACTGCACTCCAGCCGGGGTGACAGAGCGAGACTCTGTCACAAAAAAAAACAAACAAACAACAAAAAAAGATTTTCTGATGTGTTCTTTGCATTCCTATGGTAAACTTACTTGGTCACTAATTATTATTATTATTTGTATACATTATTAGATTTGAGTTTATTTAGGATTTTAACATCACTATTCATAAATAAAATTAGTTTATAATTTTCGTTTTCCATATTATCCTTGTCCTGCTTTGGTATGTTATACTAGTCTCATACAATGAGCTGAGTGTTACGAATAATATATATTCTCCATTTCTTAGGCATAAAGTTTTACATTAAATATTCTCTCAAGTTTGTTGGTTGTGTTTTACAAAACATCTAAATTCTGTATTCAACCCATATATCCTATTTATTTATTTATTTATTTATTTCTTGAGACAGAGTTTCAATCTTGTTGCCCAGTCTGGAGTGCAATGGCATGATCTCAGCTCACCACAACCTCCACCTCCTAGGTTCAAGTGATTCTCCTGCCTCAGCCTCCCGAGTAGCTGGGATTACAGGCATGCACCACAACGCCCAGCTAATTTTGCATTTTTAGTAGAGAAGGGGTTTCTCCATGTTGGTCAGGCTGGCTTCAAACTCCCGACCTCAGGTGATCTGCCGCGCCCCCCAGCCTTCCAAAGTGCTGGGATTACAGGCGTGGGCCACCGTGCCCGGCCTCTATATATTTATTTTTATATTCTTACTATTTTCTACTTTGTGTAATCTATCAATAAACATCGTAAGAGTGGCCAGGCGCAGTGGCTCACGCCAGTAATCCCAGCACTTTGGGAGGCCAAGGAGAGTGGATCACGAGGTCAGGAGTTCAAGACCAGCCTACCCCACATGGTGAAGCCCCGTCTCTACTAAAAATACAATAAAAATTAGCCGGGTGTGGTGGTGGGCTCCTGTAACCCCAACTACTCAGGAGGCTGAAGGAGAGAATTGCTTGAACCTGGGAAGCAGAGGTTGCAATGAGCTGAGATCCCACCACTGCACTCCAGCCTGGGCAACAGAGGGAGACTCTGTAAGAGTTTTGTCAAATTCTCACAATATAATTATGGATTATAAGTTTCTCCTTGCAATTCTGTCAGTTTGAACCTATGATGTTAGTTGAATAAGAGTTCTTGAAGCAATGTCATCTCTTTATTTTTAAACTTTCTATGTTGCTTTGTTTAGCTAGGGCTTTTATAAGCTGTGTATAGCTGGATTTTGTTTTATTTACTTGATTTGATAGTCTTTGCCATTTGTGGGGTTCATCTGTAAACATTTCTGAGGTTTACCAATTTTGTCTTCTTATATTTGTTTTCTGTTCACAATCCTTTTTCTCTTGTTTCCCCTTCCTCTGCTACTTTACATAGATTACATTTCTATAATTTTTGGGATTATCCTTAATGTTTACATTCTTTTTTTTTTTTTTTTTTTGAGACAGAGTCTTGCTCTGAAACCAGGCGCCAGGCTGGAGTGCAGTGGCGCGATCTCGGCTCACTGCAACCTCCGCCTCCTAGGTTCAAGCAATTCTCTTGCCTCAGTCTCCCAAGTAACTGGGATTACAGGTGCCCGCCACCACACCCTGCCAATTCTTGTACTTTTAGTAGAGGTGAGATTTCACCATGTTCCCCAGGCTGGTCTAGAATTCCTTACCTCAGGTGATCTGCCCACCTCAGCCTCCCAAAGTGATGGGATTACAGGTGTGAGCTATTGCAGCTGGCATAATTTTCTGTGTTTTTAGTAGAGATGGGGTTTCACCATGTTGGCCAGGCTGGTCTTCAGCTCCTGACCTCAAGTGATCCACCTACTTCCACCTCCCAAAGTGCTGGGATTACAGGCATGAGCCACCGCACCCAACCCCAATATTTACTTTTTTAAGTAAATATTACTCATACTATTATTTTTTAGTACAAGTTGTTTTCGTTTTTGTTTGTTTGTTTGTTTTATTATTTTTAGTACAAGTTGTTTTCCTTGCAGGTGTGAGCCTACTGGCCCCAATGTTTACTTTTTTTAAGTACACACACACACACACACACGTGTATATATATTAGATGGAGTTTCGCTCTTGTTGCCCAGGCCGGAGTGCAGTGGCTTGATCCTGGCTCACTGCAACCTCTGCCTCCCGGGTTCAAGTGATTCTCCTGCCTCAGCCTCCCGAGTAGCTGGTACTACAGGCGTCCACCACCACATCCAGTTAATTTTTGTAGCTTTAGTCAAGAGAGGGTTTCACCATATTGGCCATGCTGAACTGCTGACCTTGTGATCTGCCCGCCTTGGCCTCCAAAAGTGCTGGAATTATAGGCATGAGCCACTGTGCCCAGCCCTATCATTTCTTTTATTGAGAACATTCAATATCCTCCTTCTAGCTATTTGAAACTATATATTATTGCTAACTACAGTCATAGTACAGTGCTATGGAACTCTAGAACTTATTCCTCCTATCTAGCTGTAATTTTGTATCCTTTCACAAACCTCTCCCTATCCCCTCTTCCTTCTACTCTTCCCAGCCTTTACTATCCTCTCTCTGTTCTACTTCTTACTTCTATGAGATCAACTGGTTGTTTTTAGCTTCCACATGAGTGAGACAATGCAGTGTTTAACTTTCTGTTCCTGGTTTATTTCACTTAACATAATGTCCTCCAGCTCCATTCACGTTGCTGCAAATGACAGGATTTCATTCTTTTTTTTTTTTTGACGGACTCTCACTTTGTTGCCAGGCTGGAGTGCAGTGGTGTGATCTTGGCTCACTGCAACCTCCACCTCCGGGGTTCAAGTGATTCTCCTGCCTCAGCCTCCTGAGTAGCTGAAACTACAGATGCACACCACCACGCCTGGCGAATTTTTGTATTTTTGGTAGAGACAGGGTTTCACCATGTTGGTCAGGCTGGTCTCGAACTTCTGACCTTATGATCCGCCTGCCTCGGCCTCCCAAAGTGCTGGGATTACAGGGGTGAGCCACCACACCAAGCCCAAAATCAGGCTTTATGACAGCATTTCTAGGGTCTTCCAGACGGTATCCAGCAGGTGATTTGATTCACTTCCAAGTGCCAATGCTGTATCTGTGTCTTCCCACCTTCCCACATGCATAGTTTACTAAAAGCCATAGATTGACAATAGCATTTCCCCTCCTCAGCCTCTTTCCTAGGTGAGGTCCATTCCAACCACTGACCCTAAACAGAGACCCTGATCAGTGTCCTTGAATGGATTGTTTAGCTCCCTTTATCCTGCATAACCATTAGCTTCCAGATCCAGTGCCTCTCAAACTTGAAGCTTTAGGTCCCCAGCCTTTCCTATCTCTGCTCCATTTCTGTCTAAGCAGTTGCTTATCCTACTTTTTTTTTTTTTTTTTTTTTTTTTTTTTTTGACAAGTAGTTTTGCGCTTGTTGCCCAGACTGGAGTGCAATGGCGTGATCTCGGCTCGCTGCAACCTCTGCCTCCTGGATTTAAGGGATTCTCCTGTCTTAGCCTTCCGAGTAGCTGGGATTATAGGTGCATGACACCATGCCTGGCTAATTTTTATATTTTTTGTACAGTCGAGGTTTCATCATATTGGTCAGGCTGGTCTCGAACTCTTGAACTTAGGTGATCTGCCTGCCTCAGCCTCCCAAAGTGCTGAGATTACAGGCATGAGCCACTGCGCCCAGCCTGCTTAACCTACATTTAAGTTTGTCTATAAGTTTTTACTGTTTTGCTTTTATATTATATTTATAGATATTCTGAATTTAGACTGGAGAGGATATATCATGCACTATCTTACTAGGACATCAATTCCATAGCTTTTCACAGTTGTTCTTTTGTCTACAACAAACTTCAGTACTGATCTGCTTTCAAATTGTCAAAACTACTCTGAGACCACCTCCTTGAAAACTCTTGCTAGATAAATCACATTTTCATCATGGACACTGTTCTACCTAACCTTCACTACACTGTAATTATTCGTCTCAGTATCTGTCCCTTTAAGGGCCAGAACCTTGTTTCACCTTGGTACCCTCCAGAACGTAGCAGATTATCTTGCACACAGTAAGTGCTCATTAAGTTTTTATTAAACCAAATACAATGGAGCAAAGACCCCACACAAATTCAAGAGAGCTGTGTTTTAAGCACTTATATCCAACTTCTTACAGCTATCATATTGCTCTACTCCTGCCTGAATATGAACTTAAATTGGAATGGAAATGGCGAGGACAGATTCAGGAGCTCTCTCACAGAGTCAGTGGGACTTGGTGACATATTAGATAAATGGTGGAGAATGAGGGTTCAAGGAAGAAGAAGATACTGAAATTCATTACAAAGTTTCTAATTAGGTGAGTGGGCACCTGATGATAGTGTTATTCAACATGATCACTGAGTCGGAAGCCGATTTGTAGGAAATATAATGAGTACAGTTTAAGATACATTGAGTTTGACAAAATTCTCATATTTCACATCTATGCCGAAGATTGACATAGGGGTTTCATATTTATACCACATTTGAGAAAAATTTCTGATCTCAAAATTTCATCTGGAATGTAAATGGTGTAATATTTTGATAAAGTTATTGGAAATTATCCACAACAATTTAGAAAATGTAATAAATAAAAACATCTTGTGTAAAATTGTCATTCTCCCAGAGTTTGCATAATTTCTCTTGATGAGGCATGTAACTGTTGAAGCATTTGCTTAATTGATAATTTGTGCATAATTTTCTAAACTTTGGAACATAATTATCATCACTTGTGTCTGAGTTAACACTGAAATGAAACACTTTGGTGGAATGTTTTAGACATTAACAAAGTTTTAAAGACAGCAAATAAAGAATAAGAAAGAGAGAGTTTTTGATTAACATAAGAACAGCAGGCTTCTGTCAAGTACCATACAACTTAGCATGTCTCAGGATGAATAAATTTGGACATAATCAGGGTATTAATCTAAAGCAAAACTAAGTGAGATTTTAATGAGTTAAACCAAGATCAGAAGACTTTAGTTCGTTTTTGTTTTTTTGTAGAGATGAGGTCTCACTATGTTGCCTAGGCTGATCTTGAACTCCTGGGCTCAAGTGATCCTCCTGCCTCAGCCTCCAAAAGTGCTGCAATTACCGGTCTGAGCCACCATGCCCACCCAGAAGACTTTAGTTTTCATTTTAATTTTTGATTACCTGTTTGAATGTGGACCAGACGTTTAAAATCTCCATTTCTCAGTTTCCTTATCTTTCAAAAGGAATTCCATTGAGGATCCCTCCAGTTCCCTTCGTCTGTAATTCAAGTATCTGGTCTATATGTAATCTTATTTTTCAATGCCTCATTCATTAATATCTACCCTGCTTACTTCATAGGTCTGTTGGGAGAATTAGATGAACTAATGAATATAAACAAGTTTTGAAAAGTTAAAAATGCATTGCAAATGTAGAGTATAATAATGACATAGGATTTTAAAATCATGCTGCTGAAATTGTTTTGAAACTGAACCAGACTCGATTGGATGCTAGCAGAATCTTACTGCACAAGTGTTAAACAGAGGCATAAAGAAGATGTAATAAAAGAATGTTTGCTCTGCAAGGGACCTTACACATCACTCAAATCAAGAAACTGAGTTCCAGGCTGGGTGCAGGGACTCACACATGTAATCCCAGCACTTTGGGAGGCCAAGGTGGGAGGATCATTTGAGCCCAGGAGTTCAAGGCCAGCCTGGACAACGTAATAAGACCCTGTCTGTACTAAAAATTAAAAAATTAGCCGGGAATGGTGGTGCACACATGTAGTTCCAGCTGTTCGGGAGGCTCAGGCAAGAAGACCGCTTGAGCCCAAGGTTGAGACCCTTGAGTTCAAGGTTGCAGTGGGCTATGATCACATCACTGCACTACAGCCTGGGTGAGAGAACAGAAACTGAGTTCCAAAGAAGGGATACCAAAATATCAAAGAGAAACAACACCTTGTGCTATATAGTTACTATTGTTTTCGTAACATATCACCCCACACTTAGGGACTTAGAACGACAATAATCATTTTATTATCGCCCATGATTTCTATGGGTCAGGAATCTGGGAAGGGCTCATCTGGGAGTCCAGTTCAAGGTCTTTTATTGGGTTGCAGTGAGATGGTAGCAGGTGCCGGAATGGCAGGGAGCAGGGTGCTGGAGCAGCTGGACTGATTAGAGTCGGCCTCTTCCCATAAGCTCAGCATCTTGCACTGTAGACTCTCCAAGTGGACTACTTTGGCTTCCTCACAGTATGGCAGCCTCAGGGCAATCAGACTGTTTACTAGCTATGAACAGCTTCAACAGAGGCTATTGCAGCAAAACAGCCGGGAGCTGTATCGCCTTTCATAACTCAGCCTTGAAAGCCTCACAGACCAGTGCTCTAACTGGTCAAAAACGGTCATAGAAGCCCACTTTCACGGTGGAAGTGTTACTGCTGGAGGGTGTCCAGGTTCTTGTCATCTTTAACAAAGAACTGGACAAAAAGCACAAACAAAGCAAGGGAAGAAAGAAGCAACAAAAGCAGAGATTTATTGAAAACAAAAGCACGCTTGAGCAAGGGGCTCAAGGGCCCAGTTACAGAATGTTCTGAAGTTTAAATATCCTCTAGAGGTTTCCACTGGTTACTTGGTGTAACCCTATGCAGATGAAGAGGCTAAAGAGAGGTCACAAAGTTATTTACTTGGTGTACACCCTGTGCAAATGAAGAGGATGTTTCCTGCCACAGCTGAAGTAGAGTTACAAAGTTATTTACTTGGGCTTAGAAGGTTGGGGTTTTTCCATTTAATTTAGTTCTAGGAAGTCCTTAGAATCCCTGCCCCCAGGCCCTATTCTCTTGCCTCAGAATGTTTTAGACACTAACAAAGTTGGTTTTTTTTTTTTTTTTTTTTGAGTCTTGCTCTTGTTGCCCAGGCTGGAGTGCAATGGCACAGTTTCCACTCACTGCAACCTCCATCTACCGGGTTCAAGCGATTCTCCTGCCTCAACTCCCTGAGTAGCTGGGATTATAGGTGCCCGCCACCACGCCCAGCTAATTTTTTGTATTTTTAGTAGAAATGGGGTTAAACTATGTTAGCCAGGCTGGTCTCAAACTCCTGACCTCAGGTGATCCACCTGCCTTGGCCTCCCAAAGTGTTGGGATTACAGGTGTGAGCCACCATGCCCGGCCAACACTAACAAAGTTTTAAAGACAGCAAATAAGGAACTCCAACTCCTACAGTTTCTAGGGGATGGGACACAGACCACACCTCTTGATGGGAAGAGTGTCAAGATCATGTTCTGAGAAGTGTAGGTGGGATGTAGATATTGTGTGGCCTTCTTTGGAAAGTACAGTCTGCTATGCCTCGTTCTAAGCTCTTTTGGTTCTGCATACTTACATAGCATTTTGCATAAATTTGGTTATCAAATTAAGCTGAATATTAAAATATTTTCCAATCCTATTTTCTTTTTTATTTTTATTTTTTCTGATACGGAGTTTTGCTCTTGTTGCTCAGGCTGGAGTACAATGGCATGATCTTAGCTCACTGCAACCTCTGTCTGCCGAGTTCAGGGTTCAAGTGATTCTTCTGCCTCGGCCTCCTAAGTAGCTGGGATTACAGGCACATGCCACCATGTCTGGCTAATTTTTGTATTTTTAGTAGAGACCGGGTTTGACTTTGTTGTGCAAGCTGGTCTTGAACTCCTAACCTCAGGTCATTTGCCCACCTTGGCCTTCCAAAGTGCTGGGATTACAGGTGTGAGCCACCACGCCCAGCCCCTATTTTCTTATATTATTAAAATATATTATTATCAGGTTATTTAAACATAATAATTTGATTATAGCACCAAGAGGGAGATCTAATCCCATGCATTTCATTTCCTTCTCTGAACTTACTCATCTTGCATGGTAAAAAGACAATTGTTAGGCCAAGTGGAGTGGCTCATGCCTATAATCCCAGCACTTTCTTTTACCCCACCGACCCTCCCCTCAATCCCAGCACTTTCCAAGGCTGAGGTGTGTGGATCACCTGAGGCCAGGAATTCAAGACCAGCCTGGCCAACATGGTGAAACCTGTCTCTACTAAAAATACAAAAATTAGATGGGTGTGGTTGCAGGTGCCTGTAATCCCAGCTACTCAGGAGGCTTAGGCAGAATTGCTTGAACCTGAGAGGCAGAGTTTGCACTGAACCAAGATTGCGCCACTGCGCTCCAGAGTGAGACTCCTTCTCAAAAAAAAAGAAAAACAGAAAAGAAAGACAATTGTTTATACTTCAATAAAAAAGAAATAGGCCAGATGTGGTGGCTCATGCCTGTAATCCAAGCACTTTAGGAGGCCGAGGCAGACAGATTACCTGAGGTCAGGAGTTCGAGACCAGCCTGGCCAACATGGTGAAACCTTGTCTCTACTAAAAATTTAAAAAATTAGCCAAACATGGGGGCGGGTGTCTGTAATCCCAGCTACTCAGGAGGCAGAGGCAGGAGAATTGCTTGAACCCAGGAGGCGGAGGTTACAGTGAGCTGAGATTGTATCGCTGCACTCCAGCCTGGGTGACAGAGTGAGACTCCGGCTCAAAAACAAAAACAAAGTAAAACCAAAAACCAAAAAAAAAAAAAAAAGCCAAAGAAATAGTGATACAAACATGTTATCTAGAGCTTCTCTGTCCAACCAGTAACCACTAACCATCTATGGTTATTAAGCATTTGAAATATGGGATAAAGAACTGAATTTTCTATTTAAATATAATCTAACTTAATTTAACTTAACCTAATTTAAATTTAAAAATTGATATTCAATCCAGTTATTGGAAAAATTTAAGAATATTTGGAACAACTTGGGTATGTGAATCTACTTTTTCAATTGTAAATTTTATGAAATCTAAATACAGATCAAGTATTGCCAATGAAAATTTAACATCTAACTTGAAATGTGCTCTAAGTGTAAAATACACAGCAGATTTCAAAGACTTGGTACCAAAAAATGTAAAATATCTAAATGATTTCATATATTGATTACATGCTGAAATGATAAGGTTTTGGTAAATTGAGTTCTATAAAATGTATTGGGCTGGGCGTGGTGGCCCACACCTGTAACCCCAGCACTTTGGGAGGCTGAGGCGTACAGATCACGAGGTCAGGAGATCGAGACCATCCTGGCTAACACGGTGAAATCCCATCTCTACTAAAAATACAAAAATTAGCCGGGCGTGGTGTTGTGCACCTGTAGTCCCAGCTGCTCAGGAGGCTGAGGCAGGAGAATCACTTGAACCCGGGAGGCGGAGGTTGCAGTGAGCTGAGATCGTGCCACTGCACTCCAGCCTGGGTGACAGAGCAACACTCCGTCTCAACAAAAAAAAAAAAAAAAAAAGTATTGCTGACCAGGCGCAGTGGCTCACGCCTGTAATCACAGAACTTTGGAAGGCCGAGGCAACTGGATTACCTGAGGTCAGGAGTTTGAGACCAGCCTAGCCAACATGGCAAAACCCATCTCTACTAAAAATACAAAACTTAGCTGGGCATGGTGGTGCATGCCTGCAATCCCAGCTACTCGGGAGGCTGAGGCAGAAGAATTGCTTAAACCCTGGGGGGGCAGAGGCTGCAGTGAACTGAGATCATGCCACTGCACTCCAGCCTTGGTGACAGAGTGAGACTCCCTCTCAAAAAAAAAAAAAAAAAAAACTGGGCGCGGTGACTCAGGCCTGTAATTTCAGCACTTTGGGAAGCCAAGGTGGGCGGATCACCTGAGACCAGCCTGGCAAACATGGTGAAACATCGTCTCTACTAAAAATACAAAGAAATTACCCAGACATGGTGGCAGACACCTGTAATCCCAGCTACTTGGGAGGCTGAGGCAGGAGAATCCCTTGAACCCGGGTGCGGTGGCTCACGCCTGTAACAACAGCACTTTGGGAGGCTGAGGCGAGCAGATCATAAGATTAGGAGTTCAAGACCAGCCTGACCAAAATGTTGAAACCCCGTCTCTACTAAAAATACAAAAATTAGCTGGGCGTGGTGGCAGGCGCCTGTAATCCCAGCTACTTCCGATGCTGAGGCAGGCAAATTGCTTGAACCCACGACGGAGAGGTTGCAGTGAGCGGAGATCATGCCACTGCCTGGCGATAGAGCCAGACTCCGTCTCAAAAAAAAAAAAAAAAAAGTATTGCCAAAATTGAGTTCATATTTTCTTTTACTTTTTGATGTGGCTATTAGAAAATTTTTAATTATATTTGTGGCTTGCATTCTATTTGTATTAGACAGCTCTGATCTAGACACAGAGAGGTTAAGTACCAAAATAACCATGTAAAAGGTGAAGGTGGTTTTTCATAACAAAACTTGTAGTTTTGTAGTTTTATTATGAAATAGTTAACTGTTTAAACTACATACACATATAACTTTGATAGAAAAATACGGAAAAATTGCCGGGCGCGGTGGCTCAAGCCTGTAATCCCAGCACTTTGGGAGGCCGAGGCGGGTGGATCACGAGGTCAAGAGATCGAGACCATCCTGGTCAACATGGTGAAACCCCGTCTCTACTAAAAATACAAAAAATTAGCTGGGCATGGTGGCGCGTGCCTGTAATCCCAGCGACTCAGGAGGCTGGGGCAGGAGAATTGCCTGAACCCAGGAGGCGGAGGTTGCGGTGAGCCGAGATCGCGCCATTGCACTCCAGCCTGGGTAACATGAGTGAAACTCCGTCTCAAAAAAAAAAAAAAAAAAAAAAAAAGAAAAATACGGAAAAATTGAAGGAAGGAAGGCCCTCCGGTACTAGATCTCACCACTTTGCCTAGGAAGTTACTTTGGTGGCTAGCTTCCATCTGAATACTAAAATAGTATGTGCATATTTAGATGTGGAAACTGTAAACAGCTTTTCAATCCTGGAGACCTCATCTTTGTCAACATTTGATATATGATTTTGCCATAAAACATTACTTTGGCTTTAAATACAGCTGAGTGAGACCATAGAAATACTCCCATTTTACAGATGAGGAAGCTAAGGCTAAGTTTGTTGTTGTTGTTGTTGTTTTGAGATGGAGGCTCGCTCTGTGCCCAGGCTGGAAAGAAGTGGCATGATCTCTGCTCACTGCAACCTCCACCTCCCACATTCAAGCGATTTCTCCTGCCTCATCCTTTTGCGTAGCTGAGATTACAGGCATGTGCCACCACACCCAGCCAATTTTTGTATTTTTAGTAGAGATAGGGTTTCACCATATTGGTCAGGCTGGTCTCGAACTCCTGACCTCATGATCTGCCCGCCTCAGCCTCCCAAAGTGCTAGGATTACGGGTGTGAGCCACTGCACCCAGCCTAATTTTTGTATTTTTATTAGAAACGGGGTTTCACCATGTTGGCGACACTGGTCTTGAACTCCTGACCTCAGGTCATCCACACGCCTCAGCCTCCCAAAGTGCTGGGATTACTGGGATTACAGGAGTGAGCCACCATCCCTGGCCCTTTTCTTTTTTTTTAAACCTAAGTCACTTAAGTGGTAAGAAAGAGGGTACTAATGACATGTTTATTTCACTCATATTCCTATGAAAACTAGTTGGGGAAATAAGATCTCAACCAAACTCTAGATCAGAAAACCCTACAGAAAGCAGTCTCCTTTAAAAAGCCATTTTCTTTGTGAAAATTGCCTTTCTTTCATAAATTGAGCACATATTTGTGAATACCTACCAAGTGCAAGGCACTGTGTTGGATATTACAGGAGATAAAGAGGGACTTGGTTCTCAGATCCTATTCGCTCAATGAGTTTGTAATGTAAGTGCCACTAGATGCAGAGCTATATCTTGCTATGCAGCAATTTCTGATTACATTATAAATAGCTTCACATAAAAACCTTATCCTAGTCTGTTGGGGCTGCCGTAACAAAATAGTGTAGACTGGGTAGCTTATAAATAACCGAAATATATTTCTTACAGTTCCAAAAGCTGGGAAGTCCAAGATCAAGGTACCAGCAGATTTGGTGTCTAGTGGGAATATGCATTCTGATTTACAGATGGCTGTCTTCCTGCTGTGTCTTTACGTGGTAGAATGGATGAGAGGTATCTCGCAGGCCTGTCTCTCTCTTTTTTTTTTTTTTTTTTTTTAATTTTGCTCTCTTTGTTTTACCGCAAGACCAGGCCTCTCTTATAAGTGCACTACTTCCTAATGCCGTCACCTTGGGGGCTAGGATTTATTTCAACATATGAATTTTGGGGGGACACAAACATTCAGCTCATAAAAAATCTTCCTATTAAATTGTATAAATAAATCATTTTGAGGATATAAAATTTAAATAAAAATATATAAGCACAAATAATAAGTACTGAAAAAGAAAATACATATATAAGCACATACTAATATGGCTTGGCTGTGTCCTCACCCAAATCTCATCTTGAATTGTATTTTACATAATCTCCACCTATCATGGGAGGGACCCCATGGGAGATAATTAAATCAGGGGGGCAGTTACCCCCATGCTGCTATTCTCATGATAGCGAGTGAGGTCTCACAAGATTTGATAGTTTTGTAAGGGGCTTTCCCCTCTGTTGCTCATTCTGCTCTCTCCTGCTGCCATGTGAGGAAGGTTGTATTTGCTTTCCCTTCCACTATGATTGTAAGTTTCCTGAAGCCTCTCCAGCCCTGCTGAACTGTGAGTTAATTAAACCTCTTTTCTTTATAAACCCAGTCTCAGCTATGTCTTTTTTGTTTTTTGGGTTTTTTTTGAGATGGAGTTTTGCTCTTGTTGCCCAGGCTGGAGTACAATGTCACCATCTCTGCTCAGCACAACCTCCGCCTCCCAGGTTCAAGTGCTTCTCCTGCCTCAGCCTTCTGAGTAGCTGGGATTACAGGTATACGCCACCACATCTGGCTAATTTTTTGTATTTTCAGTAGAGACAGGGTTTCTCCTTATTGGTCAGGCTGGTCTTGAACTCCTGATCTCAGGTGATCCGCCTCCCTTGGTCTCCCAAAATGCTGGGATTATAGGTGTGAGCCACTGCGCCTGGCCAGATGTGTCTTTATTCGCAGTGTGAGAACAGACAATTATAATGAACCCCAAGTTTCTCTTCAAATAATCAGTATGTCAGTATGTTCTGCTCTCTTATTCTTTAAATATCTATTTTAAAGTTTAACTTCCTTGTAATTCCAGTAAACAACCTTCTCCACCAGTTCATCAGTAGTTCACATCTGTCCCCACCTCCCCCACCCCAGCTCCATCCTGACTCATTCTGGTCACCTGATCACCCCTGGCTACCCGCTCCGACACACCCGTAACTGTCCTTTCTGCCAAAACACCCACCCTGCCACTCCAGCTCAGACCCCTGCTCTTTTTAAAATAGCCAGTCAGGATTAGTCTAGTTTGTGCAGTCTAACCCTAGCCAATAGGGGACGATACAGCAGTAGGGATGAACCCAGTCAGGAATAAGTACCCCTTCCCCCCTTTGTCCAAGCATGTGGTGGCCATAATTGCTCTGTCCGTGAGCCCTGCACCCTTCTATAGAAGTAAATTGCCTTGCTGAGAGGACATATCTTCGAGTGTTATTTCTTTTGCAGCATCGAAATTTTACTTATAACAGGACAAATACAGTACATTGTTACTGGTAGACTGGGGTGCTGCTATAAGAATACCCGAAAATGTGGAAGCGACTTTGGACCTGAGTAATGGGCAGAGGTTGGAACAGTTTGGAGGGCTCAGGAGAAGACAGGAAAATGTGGGAAATCTGAACTTCCTAGAGACTTGGAGGGCTCAGAAGACAGGGAGACGTAGGAAAGTTTGGAACTTCTTAGAGACTTGTTGAATGGCTTTGACCAAAATGCTGATAGTGAGAGGGACAATGAAGTCCAGGTTGAGGTGGTCTCAGGTGGAGATGAGGAACTTATTGTGAACTGGAACAAAGGTGACTTTTGTTACGCTTCAACAAAGAGGCTGGCAGTATTTTGCCCCTGCCCTAGAGATCTGTGGAACTTTGAACTTGAGAGAAATTATTTGGAATTGGAACTTAGGTTTGAACGGGAAGCAAAGCATAAAAGTTTGGAAAATTTGCAGCCTGATGATGTGATAGAAAACAAAAACACATTTTCTGAGGAGAAATTCAAGCAGGCTGCAAAAATTTGCATAAATAATAAGGAGCCAAATGTTAATTGCCAGGACAATGGGGAAAATATCTCTAGGTCCTGTCAGAGATCTTCAAGGCAGCCCCTCCCATCACAGGCCCAAGGCCTAGGAGGGGAAAATGGTTTCCTAGTCTGGGCCCAGGGTCCCCCTGCTCTATGCAGCCTCAGGACATGGTGCCTTGCGTCCCAGCTGCTTCAGCTCCAGCCATGGCTAAAAGGGGCCAAGGTACAGCTCTGGCTATTGCTTCAGAGAGTACAAGATCCAAGCCTTGGCAGCTTGCATGTGGTGTTGGTCCTGCAGGTGTGCAGAAGATGAGAACTGAGGTTGGGAACCTCTGCCTAGATTTCACAGGATATATGGAAATGTCTGGATGTCCAGGCAGAAGTCTGCTGCAGGAGTGAAGTCCTCATGAGAACCTATGATGGGGCAGCACAGAAGGGAAAGGTGGGGTCACAGCCCCTACACAGAGTCCCCACTGGGACACTGCCTGGTGGAGCTGTGAGAAGAGGGCTATCATCCTTCAGACCCCAGAATGGTAGATCCACTGACAACTTGCACTGTGCACCTGGAAAAGCTTCAGACACTCAATGGCAGCCCATAAAAGCAGCCAGTAGGAGAGCTGTAGCCTGCAAAGTCACGGGGCGGAGCTGCCCAAGGCTGTGGGAGCCCACATCTTGCATCAGCATGACCTGGATGTGTGACATGGAGTCAAAGGAGATCATTTCAGTGCTTTAAAATTTGACCACCCCACTGGATTTCGACTTGCGTGGGGTCTGTAGCCCCTTTGTTTTGGCCAACTTCTCCCATCAGGAACAGGTGTATTTACCTAATATACCCCCATTGTATCTAGGAAGTAACTAACTTGCTTTTGATTTTTAGGCTCATAGGTGGAAGGGACTTGCCTTGTCTCAGATGAGGCTTTGGACTTGGAATTTTGAGTTAATGCTGGAATGAGTTAAGACTTTGGGGGACTGTTGGAAGGGCATGATTGTGTTTTGGAATATGAGAACATGAGATTTGGGAGGAGCTGGGGTGGAATGATATGTCCCCATTCAAATCATTATCCCCATGTGTTGTGAGAGGGACCTGGTGGGAGGCAATTGAATCACGGGGCAGGGGGGTTACCTGCATGCTGCTGTTCTCATGATAGTGAGTGAGGTCTCACAAGATCTGATGGTTTTATAAGGGGCTTTTCCCCTTAGGCTCATTCTTCTCTCTTATGCTGCCATGTGAAAAGGATGTGTTTGCTTCCCCATCTGCCATGATTGTAAATTTTCTGAGGCCTCCCGGACCCTGCAGAAGTCAATTAAACCTCTTGTAGTTATAAATTACCCAGTCTCGGGTATGTCTTTATTAGCAGCATGAGAATGGACTAATACACAG
Source organism: Sapajus apella (assembly GCF_009761245.1). Classification (NCBI taxonomy): domain Eukaryota; kingdom Metazoa; phylum Chordata; class Mammalia; order Primates; family Cebidae; genus Sapajus; species Sapajus apella. The sequence goes on from NW_022437043.1 coordinate 2,372,558, forward strand.
ACCTTAACACTTTATTCCAATGTCCAAAATCATAATTTATATATATTTTTAATTAATCGGGAACATTTTTTCTAAACCTGGAGTTTCTGTCTGGGCCATATTTTATTATAAGTATTAACAAATGAATTGGCATATTAGCACCAGTGGATGAGTGGCTTTTGTTTTCCAGCTTCATACCTACCAAGGTCCTTGGCCAAAACTTCCAGTTCTGTGGGCTGACATTTCTGTCACTGAATCAGAATAAGAAATGAACAAGTAGTTTGTATTAGTTAAGGTTTAGCTTGTGTTAGCCAAAGAAAGGAAGGAAGGAAGGGATGGAGGGAGGAAAGGATGAAAAAGAGATTTCATTCACAGTAGCTGCAAAACCCAGAAAATACTAAGAAGTCACCACGAAGAATATGAGTCCTTTGTAAAGAAAAGTATAGGGCTGGGCACAGTGGTTCATGCCTATAATCCCAGTAGTTTGGGAGGCTGAGACAGGAAGATCACTTGAGCCCAGGAGTCCAAGACCAACCTAGGCAACATAATTAGACTCTGTCTCTACAAAAAAAGAAAAAAGAAAAAAATGTTGCCGAGCATGGTGAAAGGCTGAAGTGAGAGGATTGCTTGAGCCTGGGGGGGTCAAGATTGCATTCAACCATAATCAAACCCACTACATTCCAGTTGGGGTGACACAGCAATACATTGTCTTTAAAAAATAAATAAAACAGCCAGGTGCAGTGGCCCATGCCTGTAATTCCAGCACTTTGGGCGGCCAAGGCGGTGGATCACTTCAGGTCAGAAGTTCAAAACCAGCTTGGCCAACATGGTGAAACCCTGTCCCTACTAAAAATACAAAAAATTTGCGAGGTGTGGTGGTGGGCACCTGTAGTCCCAGCTACTTGGAAGGCTGAGGCAGGAGAATCACTTGAACCTGGGAGGCGGAGGTTGCAGTGAGCCAAGATTGCCACTGCACTCCAGCCTGGGCAACAGAGCAAGACTCTGTCTCAATAAATAAATAAATAACAAAAAATAAAAATAAAAAAAATCAAAGAGTACATTGCTTATGTGTGTGTGTAAACTACCAACTTTAAGATGGTGGTTTATGGCCTCTGTTTTGCCAAAGACCATCTTAAACACTGCCTCCGATTTTGGCAAAAATGTGTATGTGTGTAAATGTCGAGTATAAGATCTGAAAAGAAACTTACATTATCAGTACTAATTAACCTCTGAGAAAAGCAATGGATTGGTGAGGGAAGCCCTTCACTTTTTGCTCTGTAAAATCATATGGAGGGAGAGAAGGAGCAGAGATGCGGCACTGTAGCTCTGACATTTTCTTTCCTTTTTTTTTTTTTTTTTTTTTTTTGAGTAAGGAAAAAAATAGCAAAGAAACAAAACTATAAAGTTAAAAAGTAGAATGATATAGATATGTGGATTCTGTATGTAACAAAAAGGCATTTTAGGCATTTTTTAGGTACAATAATGGTATATTGTTATTTATTAAAGCATCCTTATCTTTTGGAGAAACATATTAAAACATTTACAAATGAAATAATATGCCTGGGATTTGCTTCGAATTAATGTAGGAGTGGGGCAGGGAAGTGAGGTACAGACAAAACAAGACAGGCAGTGAGTTGATAGTTGTTGGTTAGGTAATGGATATATATGGGAAGTAGTTATACTGTTTTTTCTACTTTTGTGTGTTTGCAATTTTCCACAATAAAAAGTTTCTTCTTGAGGGGAAAAAATGTAAACATAAAAACCAAAACTATAAAATACTGGAAGTAGACTGGGCATGGTGACTCACACCTATAATCCCAGCACTTTGAGAGGCCGAGGCAGGTAGATCACTTGAGGTCAGAAGTTCAAGGCCAGCCTGAACAATATGAACAGGCATGAGCCACAGCCAGGCAGGAGAATCGCTTGAAGCTGGGAGGTGGAGGTTGCAGTGAGTGAAGATTGTGCCACTGCACTCTAGCGTAGGTGAAAGAGTAAAACTGTCCAAAAAAAAAAAAAAAAACTGGAAGTAAATAAAAAGAATGTGTTTATTTAAATCTTGGTGTTGGAAATCAAAAATCCAGAAGCTGCAAAGAAAAAAGATGTACAGATTAAGCAACATAATTTTACATTTACATATTGCAAAAAGACTAAAAATAAAATTGAAAAACAAGAACAACAGATTAGGAAAAAATATGTTTAACACACACAATAGACAAAAGATTAAAATCCCACTATTGTAACAGTTCCTATAGGTTATTAATTTAAAAAACTAAAAAAAAATGAATAAGAGATATTAACCAGCAACTCAGAAGAGAGGATATATAAATGATGAATGCATATACAGTACAGCTGGTCCTCCATATCCATATCCATATCCATATCCATATCCATGGGTTTCACATCCGAGATTTCATCTATATATGGATTCAACCGAACGAGGATTAAAAATATTTGGAAAGGGGAGGATCCAAGTTGGCTGAATAGGAACAGCTCCGTAGTGCAGTTCCCAGCAAGAACAGCACAGAGGGTGAGTGAACACCACATTTCCAAACAAGTTTTCACTGCCCAGAGACCAGGAGATTCCCAGGCTGAAAAGCGCCACCAGTTTTTAGTGCAGTAGTTTCAGCCGGTGCTGATTAGGCACACGGAAACTCACATAAGTCTGGGTGGCCGTTTTGACTGCCGCCTGGAACACCTGGGAGACAGAGCCACCCATCCAACTGAAAGGGAGGGGGCTGAGACAGGGAGCCAGGCGATCTGGTTTGGTGGGTACCTCCCCCACAAAACAAGCAATCTGAAACACTCTGGATTGAGAGTTTCACAGCAAGCGCAGCTGGACCCAGGACAGTCCAGTACAGTGAGGGACAGGGCATCCCCCACTACCAAAGCAGTCCACCACTACCAAGGCAGTTCACACAGAGGCTGGGCAGAGCCTGTGGCAGCTCAGCAACACCTCTGCTGGCAGACTGTGACTAGACTACTCCGTGAAAGGCAGGGCATCTATGAAAAAAAGGCAGCAGCATGACAGGAACTTATAAATAAAGCCAACCTTCTTAGGACAGAGCACCTGGGAAAAGAGGCAGTTATGAGTTCAGCTGCAGCAGACTTAAAGGTACCTGCCCAGTAGCTCTGCATGGAGAACGGAGCTCCCAGCACAGCACTTGAGCTTCTATAAGGGACAGACTGTCTCCTCAAGCAACTCCCCGACCACCCTATACCCTAAGAGACACCTCATAAAGGAGAGCTCAGGCGGACATCTGGCAGGTACCCTTCTGGGACGAGGATAGCAGAGGAAGAAACTGGCAGCAACCCTTGCTGTTCTGCAGCCCCCGCGGGTGATCCCTAGGCGAGTGGGGTCTGGAGTGGACCTTCAGCAGTCCTGCAGCAGAGGGGTCTGACTGTTAGAAGGAAAACTAAGAGGCAGAAAGAAATAGTTTCAACATCAACAAAAAGGATGTCCACTCAGAGACCTCATCCGAAAGTCACCAACTACAAAGACCACAGGTAGATAAAGCCACTAAGATGGGAAGAAACCAGTGCAAAAAGGATGAAAACACCAACAACCAGAATGCCTCTCCTCCTCCAAGGGATCACAACTCCTCACCAGCTAGGGATCAAAGATGGATGGAGAATGAATCTGATGAATTGACAGAAACAGGCTTCAGAAGTAATGACAAACTTCTCAGAGCTAAAAGAACATATGCTAACCCAATGCAAAGAAACTGAGAACCTAGAAAAAAGGTTAGATGAGATACTAACTAGAAAAACAGCTTAGAGAAGAATATAAACGACTTGATGGAGCTGAAAAACACACCATGAGAATTTCATGAAGTGTACACAAGCTTCGATAGCTGAATCGACCAAGCAGAAGAAAGGATATCAGAGATTGAAGATCAACTCAATGAAATAAAATGAGAAAGCAAGAATAGAGAAAAAAGAGTGAAAAGAAATGAACGAAGCCTCCAAGAAATATGGGATTATGTGTAAAGACCTAATCTACGTTTGATAGGTGTACCTGAATGTGAGGGAGAGAATGAATCCAAGCCGGAAAACACTCTTCAGGATATTATCCAGGAGAACTTCCCCAACCTAGTAAGGCAGGCTAACATTCAATTCCAGGAAATACAGAGAACACCACAAAGATATTCCTCAAGAAAAGGAACCACAAGGCACATAATCGTCAGATTCACCAGGGGTGAAATGAAGGAAAAAATGCTAAGGGCAGCCAGAGAGAAAGGTCGGGTTACCCACAAAGGGAAGCCAATCAGACTCACAGCAGATCTCTCAGCAGAAACCCTACAAGCCAGAAGAGAGTGGGGACCAATATTCAACATCCTTAAAGAAAAGAACTTCCAAGCTAGAATTTGATATCCAGCCAATCTAAGCTTCATAAGCAAAGGAGAAAGAAAATCCTTTATGGACAAGCAATCACTGAGAGATTTTCTCACCACCAGGCCTGCCTTATAAGAGCTCTTGAAAGAAGCACTAAACAAGGAAAGGAACAACCAGTACCAGCCACTCCAAAAATGTACCAAATGGTAAAGACCTTGACGCAATGAAGAAAATGTGTCAACTAACGGGCATAACATCCAGCTAGCATCAAAATGGCAGGATCAAATTCACACATGACAATATTAACCTTAAATGTAAATGGACTAAATGCCCTAACCAAAAGACACAGACTGGCAAACTGGATAAAAAGTCAAAACCCATCAGTGTGCTATATACAGGAAACCCATCTCACGTGCAAGGACACACATAAGCTAAAAATAAAGGGATGGAGGAAGATTTGTCAGGCAAATGGAAAGCAAAAAAAAGCAGGAGTTGGAATCCTAGTCTCTGATAAAATGGACTTTAAACCAACAAAGATCAAAAGAGACAAAGAAGGGCATTACATAATGGTAAAAGGATCAATGCCATCAAGAAGAACTAATGATCCTAAATATATATACACCCAATAAAGGAGCACCCAGGTATATAAAGCAAGTTATTAATGACCTACAAAGAGACTTAGACTCCCATACAGTAATAGTGGGAGACTTTAACACTCCACTGTCACTATTAGACAGATCAACAAGACAGAAAATTAACAGGGATATCCAGGACTTGAACTCAGATCTGGACCAAGTGGACCTAATAGACATCTACAGAAATGTCCACCCCAAATCCACAGAATATACATTCTTCTGAGCACCACATGGCACCTACTCTAAAATCGACCACATAATTGGAAGTAAATCACTCCTCAGCAAATGCAAAAGAATGGAAATCACAACAGTCTCTCAGACCACAGCGCAATCAAATTAGAACTCAGAATTAAGAAACTAACTCAGAACCGCACAACTTCATGGAAACTGAACAACTGGCTCTTGAATGTCGACTGGATAGACAATGAAATGAAGGCAGAAATAAAGATGTTCTTTGAAACCAACGAGAATGAAGACACAACACACCAGAATCTCCAGGACACATTTAAAGCAGTGTCTAGAGGGAAATTTATAGCAATAAATGCCCACTAGAGAAGCAAGGAAAGATCTAAAATCGACACCCTATTGTCAAAATTGAAAGAGCTAGAGGAGCAAGATCAAAAAAACTCAAAAGCTAGCAGAAGGCAAGAAATAACTAAGATGAGAGCAGAACTGAAGGAGACAGAGACACAAAAATTCTTCAAAAAGTCAGTAAATCGAGGAGCTGGTTTTTTGAAAAGATCAACAAAACAGACAGACCGCTAGCCAGATTAATAAAAAAGAAAATAGAGAAGAATCAAATAGATGCAATAAAAAAAACGATAAAGGAGAGATCACCACCGATTCCTTGGAAATACAAACTACAATCCGAGATTACTACAAACAACTCTATGCACATAAACCAGTAAACCTGGAAGGAATGGATAAATTCCTGGACACTTGCACCCTCCCAAGCCTAAACCAGGAAGAAGTTGAAACCTTGAACAGACCAATAACAAGGGCTGAAGTTGAGGCAGCAGTTAATAACCTACCAACCAAAAAAAGTCCAGGTCCAGATGGGTTCACAGCTGAATTCTACCAGATGTACAAAGAGGAGCTGGTACCAATCCTTCTGAAACTATTCCAAACAATACAAAAAGACGGAATCCTTCCCAAATCATTTTATGAGACCAACATTATCCTGATACCAAAACCCAGCATAGACTCAACAAAAAAAGAAAACTTCAGGCCAATATCCATGATGAATGTTGATGCAAAAATCTTCAATAAAATACTGGCAAACCGACTGCAACAGCACATCAAAAAGCTTATCCATCATGATCAAGCAGGCTTCATCCCGGGGATGCAAGGCTGGTTCAACATACACAAGTCTATAAACGTAATCCACCACATAAACAGAACCAAAGACAAAAACCACATGATTATCTCAATAGACGCAGAGAAGGTCTTCGACAAAATTCAACAGCCCTTTATGCTAAAAACTCTCAAACCACATTGCCATGTGTGTACCTATGCAACAATCCTGCGTGATCAGCACATGTACTCCAGAACCTAAAATGTAATTAAAAAAAAAAATATATATATATATATGGAAAAAAACAATAAAAAATAAGAATACAACATTAAAAACCCCCAATTTTTTAACTACTATATAAAAACCATTTACATTGTATTTGCATTGTATTATAAGTAATCTAAAGATGATTTGAAGTACACAAGAGGATGTATGTAGGTTATATGCAACTACTACAGCATTTTATATAAGGACTTAAGCATCCATAGGTTTTGGTATCTGTGTGAGTCCTGGAATCAATTCCTCATGGATACTGAGGAATGGTGGTATAAAAGTAAGCTCTAGGCCGGGTCCTGGGGCTCACGCCTGTAATTCCAACACTTTGGGAGGTAGAGGCGGGTAGATCACGAGGTCAGTAGTTCAAGTCCAGCCTGACCAACATGGTGAAACCCCGTCTCTACTAAACATACAAAAATTAGCTGGGCTTGGTCTGTAATCCCAGCTACCCAGAAGACAGAGGCAGGAGAATTGCTTGAAGCTGGGAGGCAGAGGTTGCAGTGAGCCAAGATCGTCCCACTGCACTCCAGCCTAGACATCTCAAAAAAAAAGCTCTACGCCTATAATCTCAGCACTTTGGGAGGCCAGGGCAGGCAGATCTCGAGGTCAAGAGATGAAGACCATCCTAGCCAACATGGTGAAATCCTGTCTCTACTAAAAATACAATAATTAGCCAGGCGTGGTGGCTTGCGCCTGTAGTACCAGCTACTCCAGAAGCTGAGGCAGGAGAATTGCTTGAACCAGGGAGGCGGAGTTGCAGTGAGCCAAGAGACAGCCACTGTACTCCAGCCTGGGTGACAGAGGGAGAGTCCATCTCAAAAAAAAAAAAAAAAAAAAGACAGCTCTAGGCCAAGCGTGGTGGCTCACGCCTGTAATCCCAGCATTCTGGGAGGCCGAGGCAGGCGGATTGCCTAAGCTCAGGAGTTCAAGACCAGCCTGGGCAACATGATGAAACCCTATCTCTACTAAAAATACAAAAAATTAGCTAGGTGTCTTGGCACACACCTGTAATCCCAGCTACTCAGGAAGCTGAGGCTGTGGTAGGAAAATCACTTGAACTCAGGAGGCAGAGGTTGCAGTGAGCCAAGATCAAGCCACTGCACTCCAGCCTGGGAGACAGAGCAAGACTCTGTCTCAAAAATAACAATAATAATAAAATAAAAATTAAAATAAAGATAAGATATAATGTAGTAATATATAATCAGCAAAATGAAAATTAAAAGAATGAGGTTTTTTCCCCATCAAATTGGTGAAAATGGGCTGGGCACAGTGGCTCATGCCTGTAATCCCAGCACTTTGGGAGGCCAAGGCGGGTAGATTACCTGAGCTCAGGAGTTTGAGACCAGCCTGGGCAACACGGTGAAAACTGGTCTCTGCTAAAATACAAAAAACTAGCCAGGCATGGCAGCGTGGGCCTATAACCCCAGGTACTTGGGAGGCTGAGACAGCAGAATCACTTGAACCTGGGAGGCGGAGGTTGCAGTGAGCCGAGATCACGCCACTGCACTCCAGCCTGGGTGACAGAGCGAGACTCTGTCTCAAAAATAAATAAATAAATAAATAAATAAATAAAATAATAAACTGGTGAAAATGAAAAGAATTGCTAACTTACAAGGCTGAGGAAGATATGAAGATGTATGCTCTTACATACTTTTGGTAGAAATACCAACTGATACAGGCTTTTTGGTGGGCAATTTTAAATGATAATTAAAATATAAAGTATACCTACTCTTTGACCCAGCAATTTTACATCTAGGAATCTACCACACTGGAACAGTCACACATATGTACAAAAGTACATGTGCAAGGATGTTTATCACATCATTGTTGGTAATAATAAATAACTTTGGTTGGGCGCGGTCGCTCACACCTGTAATCCCAGCACTTTGGGAGGCCCAGGTGGACAAATCACCAGAGGTCAGGAGTTCCAGACCAGCCTGGTCAACATGGTGAAACCAAATCTCTACTAAAAATACAAAAATTAGCTGGGCGTGGTGGCCAGTGCCTGTAATCCCAGCTACTCAGGAGTTTGAGGCTGGAGAATCGCTTGAACCCAGGAGGCGGAGGTTGCAGTGAGCTGAGATCATGCCATTGCACTCCAGCCTCGGCAACAAGAGCAAAAACTCCGTCTAAAAAATAAATAAATACATAACTGAAAATATCTCAAGTATCAGTCCAAGTGGTAATGGTTAAATAATGGCGGGGCATGGTGGCTCACGCCTGTAATCCCAGCACTTGGAGGGGCTGAGGTAGGCGAATGCCCTGAGCTTGAGAGTTCGAGACCAGCCTGACCAACATGGCAAAACTCTGTCTCTACTAAAAATTCAAAATTAGCCGGGTATGGTAGTACACGCCTATAATCCCAGCTACTTGGGAGGCTGAAGCAGGAAAATCGCTTGAACCCTGGAGGCAGAGGTTGTAGCGAGCCAAGCTCATGCCATTGCACTCTAGCCTGGGCAACAAGAGTGAAATTCCCCCTCAAAAAATAAATAAATAAATAAAGTATGGTACATTCATACTATGAAATGCCACACAGCCTGTGTAAAAAATGAGTTCAAGATGAACAGAGCTACAAGATATATTATTCAATTAAAATAATTTCAGACTAACAAAAAGAAGGAAAATAAATAAAAACTAAATAATAATAATAATAATTTCAGACTAACCTATATAGTGTGATTTTATAAATATGATACTCCTTAATTTCCCCAGCATTACCCATCTTACACAAATAAATTATTATTCATCCTTACACAAATGAATCCCTGCTACTGCTACACATCGTGGAAAGTCTTGGCACATGCTCCAAAATAACTCCTCCTCGAGCATGCTACATTGAATTGCCCACATGACAAGCCCTGTCATTAATCAATGCCTGAAAATTGAAGGGTCTATCTCTGAGACTTCTGACTTTAATATCTTTGTTTTCTCTGAACACACTATGTTAATACATATGTATGTCTTTCTTGTCTAGTCCACTTCTCACAGGCCCACTGACATATTATTTCAGCTCTTCTGAAAGTTGACTGCTTTATCTTTTTGAGGTACCAGTGCACTCTACCAAGAATTGCAGGTATGCTCCATGCAAAATACTCTGGAGTGCAGGAGTGTAGTGGCGGAATCTCGGCTCTCTGCAACCTCCGCCTCCCAGGTTCAAGCAATTCTCCTGCCTCAGCCTCCCGAGTAGCTGGGATTACAGGCATGTGTCGCCACGTCTAGTTAATTTTTTTGTATTTTTAGTAGAGACCGAGTTTCACTATATTGGCCAGGCTGGTCTTGAACTCCTGACCTTGTGATCCGCCCACCTCGGCCTCTCAAAGTGCTGGGATTACAGGGATGAGCCACTGCGGCTGGCCCTCCCCTCCCTTCTTAATCTGTTAGAAATTCTTGTCGATTACATCTTCTTCATTGCTCTTGATTTTCTCTTTTTTTCTTCATCCTGTGGCTGCTGCTTTTTTGTCTTATTCCATATTATCTCCCGCCAAAACCATCTTATTAGTATCTTTTTAAAAACATATACTTTTCTAATTATAAAATTGTCACAGATCTATTACATAAATGTTGGAGAAATCCAGAAATTATAAAATTTTTACAGTAACACTGCTCAGAGGCAATGATTGTGGACATTTTTGTGTATTTCATTCTTTGCTTCCTTCTATTCATGAATCTATAGATATATAGATAAATAGATATTACTTTATTGTATAGAGATTAAACCCTTTTATAGTATTCTTATTAACAAAATAGTATGAATTTTTCTTTGTATCCATAAATATTCTTCTAGGTTATCATTTTAAGATCTGCATTATGCCGGGCGCGGTGGCTCAAGCCTGTAATCCCAGCACTTTGGGAGGCCGAGGCGGGTGGATCACGAGGTCAAGAGATCGAGACCATCCTGGTCAACATGGTGAAACCCCGTCTCTACTAAAAATACAAAAAATTAGCTGGCCATGGTGGCGCGTGCCTGTAATCCCAGCTACTCAGGAGGCTGAGGCAGGAGAATTGCCTGAACCCAGGAGGCGGAGGTTGCGGTGAGCCGAGATCGCCCCACTGCATTCCAGCCTGGGTAGTAAGAGCAAACTCCGTCTCAAAAAAAAAAGAGTAGCTGGGATTACAGGATCTGCATTATATTTTACTGTATGGAGGTATTATAGTTAAACAAGCCCTTATTGCTGGATTAGGCTTTTTCTAATTTTTTATATCATAAATAATGCCTACAATAAACATCTCGGTAGGTAAATCTCTTGTACACATTTGTAAGGGTTTCCCTAGAATAAATAAATTACCAGCAGAGAAATTGCTAGCCCAAAGCATATGTGTATTTTTCCCCATTCATTTTTATTAAGAAATGTTTTAAGCAATCCTAACAGCCTACTGGATATGATAATAAATACCTGTATACCCAACATGCAGCTTGTTAGACCTTAACATTTTGCTATATTTGCTTTAGATTTATTTCCTTAATGAAATAAAGTATTAAGACATATTGAAACAGCCTAGCTAGACTTCCCAGAGCCTCTCTTTCCCTGGAGGAATCATATCCTCAATTTGGTGTTTCTCAGACCCGTGCAGGGTTTTTAACTTTTGCTATATATAATATATGTATATGCATATGCATGCATAAACAATATATAGTACTGTTCTTCTTGTCTTTAAACTTCATACTGCACATATTCTCCTGTGATTTGCTCTTTTTCTTTCTTCCTTCCTTTTTTTTTTTTTTTAAACACGGAGTCTCACTTTGTCACCAGACTGGGGTGCAGTGGTGCCATCTCAGCTCACTGCAACCTCTGCCTCCCGGGTTCAAGCCATTCCCCTTCCTCAGCCCCCAGGGTAGCTGAGACTACAGGTGAGCACCACCACGCCCAGCTAATTTTTTGTATTTTAGTAGAGACAGGGTTTCACCATGTTAGCCAGAATGGTCTCTATCTCCTGACCTCATGATCTGCCCGCCTTGGCCTCCCACACTGCTGGGATTACAGGCGTGAGCCACTGTGTCCGGCCGATTTGCTCTTTTTCTATAGCATTATACTTTTAAGGTTTACAGATTTACACATGTAGCTCTAGTTCATTTATTTTCATAGCTGTTTGTGTGGTGTTCATAATATGACTATGCCATCAAATATTAATTTTCTTCTTGGTGAACATTTATATTGTTTCCATTTTCTCACTATTATAAGCTTTCTTGCAAATGTCTTCTTGTGTATATGAGCAAGAGTTTCTGCCTGGGGTGGAGTTGCTGGGGGATAGAGTATGTGCACTGTCAGTTTACTGGATATTGCCAAACTGGTAGTACCCTCCTTATTCTCCAAGGCGATAGGGGTTTTCTTGATTTACATCATCATCACATGGTTTGGCCAGTGTTGCTCTATACCACCTCCAAATCTGACAGTGCATGAGCGTATCCATTTCTCTAAATTCTTGTCACCACCACGTGTTATCAGTTTTTCAACTTTGCTAATTTCATTTTATTTTTTCATTTTTTTGAGATAGAGTCTCACTCTGTTTCCCAGGCTGGAGTGCAGTGGCATGATCTCAGCTCCCTACAACTCTCTCCCGGGTTCAAGCAATTCTCCTGCCTCAGCCTCCTGAGTAGCTGAGATTATAGGCCAGCACCACCATGCCCGGCTAATTTTTGTATTTTTAGTAGAGACGGGGTTTTGCCATGTTGCCCAGGCTGGTCTCAAACACCTGAGCTTACGTGATCAGCCTGTCTGGGCCTCCCAGAGTGCTGGGAATACAGTGTGAGCCCCTGCGCCCTGCCCAACTTTGCTAATTTTTGTTTGTATGTTTGTTTGTTTGTTTTTGGAGATGGAGTCTCACTCTGTTGCCCAGGCTGGAGTGTGGTGGCACGATCTTGGCTCACTGCAACCTCTACCTCCTGGGTTCAAGTGAGTCTCCTGCCTCAGACTCCCAAGTAGCAGGGACTACAGCTGCATGCCAGCACCCCTGACTAATTTTTTGTATTTTTAGTGGAGACGGGGCTTTACCGTGTTAGCCAGGATGGCCTTGATCTCCTGACCTCGTGATCCACCGGCCTCAGCCTCCCAAAGTGCTGGGATTAAAGGCATGAGCCACTGCACCCGGCCAACTTTGCTAATTTTATTGGCAAAAGAAAAATGGGTATTTGTTGATAATGTTTAAGAACACTTGTCTTCTTTCTTTTTTCTCATTACAAAATAACACACATTATTTTAGAAAATTTGAAAGTATAGACAAGTGAGAAAACAAGGGAGAATCCCTTTGAATCTCACCACTCAAATATAATACTAAATAATATCTAGCATTCACAAAAATGATATGTGAGGTGATAGATATGTTAATTAGCATGTTTTAATCATTCCACAATGTTTATACACATTGAAACAATGTTATACAGCATAAATATATACAATTTATTATTTGTTTTTTTGTGGGTTTTTGGTTTTTTTTTTTGAGATGGACTCTGTCACCCAGGCTGGAATGCAGTGTCTCGATCTCGGTTCCCTGCAACCTCCACCTCCCAGGTTCAAGCGATTCTCCTGCCTCAGCCTCCCAAGTAGCTGGGATTACAGGTGCCTGCCACCACGTCCAGCTAATTTTTGTATTTTTAGTAGAGACAGGTTTTACCATGTTGGCCAGGCTGATCTAGAACTCCTGACCTCAAGTGATCCGCCCACCTCAGCCTCCCAAAGTACTGGGTGTCAGGTTTTCTTTTTTGAGATAGTTTTCCTCTTTCACCCCCACTGGAGTGTGGTGGCACAATCATGGCTCATGGAAGCTTTGACTTCTTGGGCTCAAGTGATCCTCCCACCTGAGCCTCCCAAACTAGCTGGGTCCACAGGTGCATGCCACCACACTCACCTAATTTTTTTTTTAATTTTAAAAAGTTTTTTGTAGAGACAGGGTCTCCCACCACGCTCAGCTCAATTTGTCATTTGTCAATTTAAATAAATAAAATTCTGTCTTAATTTGAATGATTCATGTAGATTACAGTTAAAACCGACAATGAAAAAGACTTTAACAAATTGAATTCTTACTCCATAACTAGAGCTCCTTCAAATACCTAATATTTCCATAAATAGGATTCATAAATAGATGTTTAATATATATGATATGTACACATAATGACAAATATCCACACATATATTTTGCCTTTACAAAAATGTATCTAGTCTTTTATAAACTGTTTTTTTTTTTTCACCTAACAAATAAGCAACAATCATTTTCTCATGTTATTTGTATTCAGGACTAGAGGGTGTTATTTAAAGACTTCCATATTCATATCCATCTGTCTCCCCACTCACCGTCCATAAACCAAGGACCAGGCTGAGCCCAGCAACAAGTCCTAGAGGAACCTGGCTTCCTGCTGGTTGTATATCATGTTGCAACTGACCCAGCCCCACATGCTTATTACTCAGGTAGGCCAGCTGCCACCTCTGCCTTAGAGCCTTCTGCTGGGGAATTCCCATCTTACCTGCCTGTCGGACAGCATAACACGCAACTCCTTTTAGCTACAGGGCTCTCCTGTGCCCTCACTCTATACTCCCTCAGGTTTTCTCCCTACTGCCCCCCCAATTTAAACATATTACCTGCAACCTCAACCTCTTGCCTTACTCTCTCCTTTCAGGACGTCAAACTCTCCAGAGCCTGATCCATAGGAAGTTTGGCATTCCATCCTCTTGTGTCACATAGCCCATGTGTACATTTGATTAGATGAAATATATTTGGATTCGATCCAGCTTCCATGCAGGAAAGAGTCTACATAGATGTATCTCATTGCTCACCTAGACTACTGCAATAGTTCTTACTCCTGCTAGTATTGCCATTCTTCCCACTTCGCCCCTTCTCTCTACAAATTCATCCACATAGCTATAAGTGAGCTTCCTAAAATTCTATTCTGATGATGCAATTTCCCTGCACAAAATACTTGTTTATCACCTGACCTACAGGATCAAGCCCAAGTCCCTGCTTTAAGGCCCTCTGGGATCTCTAGCCATCCTTCCTACAACTTCTCCAGCTTCGCTCTGTATACTCTAGCAATTCCGAATTGTTCTTTGTCCTTCTGACACTATTTCGTACCTATACACCTTTGCATATACTTCCCATTCTGTCTAGAATATCCTTTCCTCTTTATCTGACTGGAAAATTATTCATTCTTCAGTTCTATTCCAAGGATAGTCAGTCCCACAAACTCAAAGCACCATCTCACATACTTTTTATTCATTATTAATACAAAGAGGGTCAGGTGCGGGAGCTCACGCCTGTAATCCCAGCACTTTGGGAGGCCAAGGCGAGTGGATCACTTCAGGTCAGTAGTTCAAAACCAGCCTGGCCAACATGGAAAAATCCCGTCTCTACTAAAAATACAAAAATTAGCTGGGCATGGTGGCAAGCACCTGTAATCCCGGCTACTTGAGAGGCTGAGGTGGGAGAATTGCTTGAACTCGGGAGATGGAGGCTGCAGTGAGCTGAGATCATGCCACTGCACTCCAGCCTGGGTGACAGAGCAAGACTCCGTCTCAGTAAAAATAATAATAATAGGCTGGGCACCGTGGCTCACGCCTGTAATCTCAGCATTTTGGGAGGCCCAAGCGGGCAGATCACCTGAGGTCAGGAGTTCAAGACCAGCCTGACCAACATGAAGACACCCCATCTCTACTAAAAATACAAAATGAATCCCAGCTACTTGGGAGGCTGACACAGGAGAATCGCTTGAGCTGGGGAGGCAGAGGTTGCGGTGAACCGAGATAGCGTCATTGCACTATCTCGTGTTGCCTGGGCAACACGAGCGAAACTCCATCTCAAAATAATAATAATAATAAAATTACTAATACAGACAATTTAAAACAAAAACCATAAGATTATCTCAATAGATGCAAAAAAAAGCACTTGATAAAATCCAGCATCCCTTTATGATAAAAACCCTAAACAAACTAGGCATAGAAGGAACATACCTCAAAATAATAAAAGCCATATATTACAGACTGACAGCCAACATCATACTGAATGGGGAAAAGCTGAAAATATTCCCTCTGAGAATAGGAACAAGACAAGGATGCCCACTTTCACCACTGTTATTCAGCATAGTACTGGAAGTCCCAGCCAGAGCAATGAGGCAAGAGAAAGAAATAAAAGGCATCCAAATTGGAAAAGAAAGCCAGGTGTGGTGGCTCACACCTGTAATCTCAGCACTTTAGGAGGCTGAGATAAGTGGATTACCTGAGGTCAGGAGTTCAAGACCCGCCTGGCCAATATGGTGAAACCCTGCCTCTACTAAAAATACAAAAAAAAAAAAAAAATTAGCCACGCATGGTGGCACATGCCTGTAATCCCAGCTACTAGGGAGGCTGAGGAGAATTGCTTGAAGGTGAAAGGATGCGAAAGATCTCAAGGAGAACTGCAAAATACTGCTGAAATAAATTGTAGATGCCACAAACAAATGGAAATACATCCCATGCTCATGAATTAGAAGAATGAATATTGCTGGGTAAGGTGCCTCATGCCTGTAATTCCAGCATTTTGGAAGGCTGAAGAGGGTGGATCACCTGAGGTCAGGAGTTCAAGACCAACCTGGCCAATATGGTGAAACCCTGCCTCTACTAAAAATACAAAAAAAAAAAAAAAATTAACCAGGCTTGGTGGTGGCTCATGCCTGTAGTCCTAGCTACTCAGGAGGCTGAGACAGGAGAATTGCTTGAATCTGGGAGGTGGAGGTTGCAGTGAGCTGAGATTGTGCCACTGCACTCCAGCATGGGCAACAGAGCAAGACTCCATCTCAAAAAAAAAAAAAAAAAGAATCAATATCATGAAAATGACCATACTGCCCAAAGCAATCTATAAACTCACTGCAATTCCTATCAAAACACCAACGTCATTTTTTCACAGAATTAGAGAAAATGATCCTGAAATTTTCATATAGAACCAAACAAGAGCCCAAATAGCTAAAGCAATCCTAAGCAAAAAGAAAAAAATCTGAAGGCATCGCATTACCACACTTCAAATTATACTGCAAGGCTATCATGGTACAGATATGAAAGTAGATACACAGATCAATGGAATAGAATGAAAAACCCAGAAATAATGCGAAATACTTACAACCAACTGATCTTGCATACAAAAACATAAACTGGGGAAAGGACACCCTATTCAATAAATAGTGTTGGGAAAACTGGATCCCACATGTAGAAGAATGAAACTACATTCATTTCTCTCACCATATACAAAAATCAACTCAAGATGAATTAAAGACTTAAACATAAGATCCGAAGCCATAAAAATTCTAGAAGAAAACCTAAGAAAGCTTTTCTGGACATTGGCCTAGGCAAAGAATTCATGACTAAGACTCCAAAAGCAAATGCAACAAAACAAAAATAAACAAATGGGACATAATTAAATTTAAAAGCTTATGCACAGCAAAAGCAACAATCACCAGAGTAAACAGACAACCCACAGAATGGAAGAAAATATTTGCAAACTATGCATTCGACAAAGGACTAATATCCAAAATCCACATGAAACTCAAACAAATCAGCAGGAAAAAAAACAAATAATCTCATTAAAAAGTGAGCAAATTCCTGTGTTCAAATCCCCCCCAAAAAAGTGAGCAAATGATATGAATAGATATTGCTCAAAAGAAGATATACAAATGCCCAAACAAGCATGAAAAAATGCTCAACATTGCTAATCATCAGGGAAATGCAAATTAAAACCACAATGACATGCCATCTTACCCCAGCCAGAATGGCCATTATTAAAAAAGTAAAGGCCAGGCATTTTGGGAGGCTGAGGTGGGCAGATCACCTGAGGTCGGGAGTTCAAGACCAGCCTGGCCAAAATGGTGAAACCCCACTCCTACTAAAAATACAAAAATTAGCCAGGCGTGGTGGCGGGCGCCTGTAATCTCAGCTACGTGGGAAGCTGAAGCATGAGAATTGCTTGAACCTGGGAGGCAGGGGTTGCAGTGAGCCGAGATGGCACCACTGTTCTCCAGCCTGGGCGACAGAATAAGACTCTGTCTCAAAAATAAATAAATAAAATTAAAAAAAAATTAAAAAGTGAAAAAAAATAGATATTTGGTATGGAGGTGGTAAAAAGGTAACACTGCCAGGGGAATGTAAATTGGTGCAACCTTTACGGAAAGCAGTATGGAGATTCTTTAAAGAACTAAAAGTAGATCTAGCATTTGATGTAGTAATCCCACTACTGGGTATCTACTCAAAGGAAAAGAAGTCCTTATATCAAAAAGACACCTACACTCATATATTTATTACAGCACAATTCACAATTAAAAAGATACAGAACAGGGCCGGGCGCTGTGGCTCAAGCCTGTAATCCCAGCACTTTGGGAGGCCGAGGCGGGTGGATCACGAGGTCAAGAGATCGAGACCATCCTGGTCAACACGGTGAAACCCCGTCTCTACTAAAAATACAAAAAATTAGCTGGGCATGGTGGCACGTGCCTGTAATCCCAGCTACTCAGGAGGCTGAGGCAGGAGAATTGCCTGAACCCAGGAGGCAGAGGTTGCGGTGAGCCGAGATCGCGCCATTGCACTCCAGCCTGGGGAACAAGAGCGAAACTCCGTCCCCAAAAAAAAAAAAAAAAAAAAAAAAAAGATACAGAACAAAACTAAGTGCCTATCAACTGATAAGTGGATAAAGAAAACGTGATATATATACACCATGGAATACTACTCAGCTGTAAAAAAGAAGAAAATAATGTCTTTTGCAGCAACTTGGATGGAACTGGAGAACATTATTCTTTTTTTTTTTTTTTTTTTTTTTTTTTAATAGACGGGGTTTCACTGTGTTGCCCAGGCTGGTCGTGAACTCCTGAGCTCAGGCAATCCGCCCGCCTCGGCCTCTTACAGTGCCAGGATTACAGGCGTGCGCCACTGAGCCCAGCCTGGAGAACATTATTCTAAGTGAAGCAACTCAGGAATGTAAAACAAAATACGTGTTCTCACTTTTTTTTTTTTTTTTTTTTTTTTTGAGTAAGTCTCATTCTCTTGCCGAGGCTGGAGTGCAATAATGCGATCTTGGCTCACTGGAACCTCTGCCTTGGGTTCAAGCGATCCTCCTGCATTCAAGCCTTCCTCCTGCCTCAGTCTCCCAAGTAGCTGGGAGTACAAGCGTGCACCACCACGCCCAGCTAATTTTGTATTTTTAGTAAAGATAGAGATAGGGTTTTGCCATGTTGGCCAGACAGGTCTCGAACTCCTGACCTCAGGTAATCCGCCTGCCTCGGCCTCCCAAAATGCTGGGATTACAGGTGTGAGCCACCACGCCTGGCCTGATGTTCTCATAAGTGGGAGCTAAACTATGGGTATGCAAAGACATACAGAGTGGTATAATGGACATTGGAGACTCAGAATGAGGGAGGATGGGAAGGGGGTGAGATTTTAAAACTACATATTGGAAAGAATGTACACTACTTGGGCGATGGGTGCACTAAATTTCAGACTTCGCCATTATACAATTCGTCCATGTAACCCAAAACCACTAGTACCCCTAAAGCTTTTGAAAGAGAAAAAATTTCTCATCACCATTAATGGAACAAACAAGTAACATATGCCCCGGGTACGATGTACTGAGAAACACACATTCTGGTAGTATTCTTGCCAAAAATATTTCACCTGACTCTAATCCCAAGGAACAATCAAACAAATACACATTGAAAGATGTTCTGCAAAACTGCTCTGAACTCTTAAACATGCCAATGTCCAGCAAGACTGAAACAAAATAAAAGGCTCAGCAACAGCTCCAAATTGAAAGACGCTAAAGAAGTGTGACAACTAAATGCAGTGTGTGATCCTTGATTCAATCCTGGATCAAAAGCAAAAAAAAAAACCTATAAATAATATTATTAACAGACTTGGTGAAATGTGAATATGGATCACATATTAGATAATAAGATGGGGTCCATGTTAAATTTCCTGAGTGTGGTCGTTGTATTGTGGTGATGGAGGAGAATGTACCTGTTCTTCGGAGATACGTGCTGAAGGGCTAAATTGTTGCTGTATCTGCAAGAAACTCGCAATGTTTCAGCAAAAAGGAACAAGCAAGTAAATAAATATGTGTGTTTGTTTATGAAAATAGAGAGATAAAGCAAATGTGGTGAATGTTAACAATAGATGAACTATAGCTGAAGGATAAACAGATACTCATTGTTCATTCTTACAGCTTTTATGTAGTTTTGATATTTTTTAAAACACAAATTTGGACATATTAAATAATGAGTAATAAACACAAAAAGATTTTTCCCAGTCATGTTTTCTGTTAAGCCTTCCATGACATACCCCTACTGGCCCTGGCCCCCAAACACTCACCTAAAACAATGAATCATACCCTCTCTTCCGGGCTCTTCTAAGATTGTCTATCTCTCTGACCAAATTATAAGCTCTTGGAAATCAGGGCCTGTGTTGCGATAGATCTACACTGCTAGGACTGTACCTGACACAGATTGGATGCTCAGTTGATCCTCTTTTTAAATTAATCCAGCTGAGTCTCGAAGCTTGGATAGAGTTCAGGAAGCATAGAAGAGTCAGCTTTGTCAAGAAAGAGGAATGGCATGAGCAAAGGCAAGGAAACAGAAATGTACATTTTGTATTTACCAAAAGCATTTGATTTGTTTGGTCAGAACTGAGGATTTGTATAGGTGAAAATGCTTAACATGCAACAGATTCTTAATAAAAATCTGATGAATAAATGAATAAATAAGATTTGAAAGGCAGGCTTAGATCAGATTAGAAAGGGCTTTGACTACCGAATTGAGAAATCTGAACATTAACTAGTTGTTAACATCCAGGGTGTTTTCCCAGCGGTAAAGAGAGTATGCTCTTGGGCAAGTCTCTCATACATTTTCTTCACTAAGTAACAAGGAAAATTGCCTCCACTAGTGTGTTCTTAAAAAAAAAAGGGAAAGTAGAGACAAGTGGGATCTGAAAGTGACCTGTTTCCAAACTCAAGGGGAGAAAATGTTATCTATCCAGGAAAAACTCCATACTGGAATTTTAAAAACATCCAACATCCCTCAGACTAATGGATATCACAGAATATGAAAGAATAAATAAGGCCGGGCACAGTGGCTCACGCCTGTAATCCCAGCACTTTGGGAGACCAAGTCGGGTGGATCACGAGGTCAGGAGTTCAAGACCAGCCTGGTCAAGATGGTGAAACCTCGTCTCTACTAAAAATACAAAAATTGGCTGGGCATGGTGGCAGGCTCCTGTAATCCCAGCTACTCTGGAGGCTGAGGCAGAGAATTGCTTGAACCCAGGAGGTGGAGGTTGCAGGGAGCCGAGATCGTGCCACTGCACTTTAGCCCGGTGACAGAGTGAGACTCTGTCTCAATAAATAAATAAATAAATAAATAAATCTATTTAATATGGGTCATGCTTGTTTTTGAAAATAGTGTCTGAGGCCGGGCGCGATGGCTCACGCCTGTAATCACTGCACTTTGGGAGGCCAAAGCAGGAGTGTCACCTGACGTCAGGAGTTCGAGACCAGCCTGGCCAACATGATAAAATCCCATCTTTACTAAAAATGAAAAAAATTAGCTGGGCATGGTGGCGCAAGCCTGTAATCCCAGGAGGCTGAGGCAGGAGAACTGCTTGAACCTGGGAGGTGGAGGTTGCAGTGAGCTAAGATCACGCCACTGCACTCCAGCCTGGGCAACAACAACAAAACTCCATCAAAAAAAAAAAAAAAGAAAGAAAGAAGGAAAATAGTGTCTGAAATTATTTTATTAATTTTACTATAGTTTTAAAGTTTGAGGAGTGTATACTTATGAAATAAGTAGACTCCAATAGTAGTTTAGGGAATCCACATTACTACATAGATTACAAAGCTTCTCCTTTAGCCCAGTTGAGCTGTCTTCAAGAGACAGTTTTCATATTTATTTAGTATTTGTGTTCTATTTTCTTCCAGATAGACTTGCGGAGACTGACAATTTAAGTAATGCCAAATAATTTAATTACGACAATTGAGAAAGAGAAAAGTGTGTTGTGTTTTGAGATTATTGTTTCCTTGACCATCATAAGCAGACTGACATCTATTTCATCTTTGTTCACAATCACAGCACACCTTTGAACACATACCAAAATGTCGATGGAATCAGAGCAAAGTATGTGAGCCAACTGGCTGCTCTGTGAAACAATTTGTTAGTTTTAAGCTATAGTTCTTCTCAATTTTCAGCCAAATTCTACAAAAATCTTAGCTGGGAGGAAATGCAAATGTCAGGTCGCATTTTAGAAATCAGTTTTTGGGCTGGCTGCAGTAATTTAGCCTGTAATCCAGCACTTTGAGCGGTCGAGGTGGGAGAGCATCACCTGAGATCAGGAGTTCGAGATCAGCCTGGCCAATATGGTGAAACGCTGTCTCTACTAAAAATACAAAAATTAGCCAGGCATGGTGGTGCACACCTGTAATCCCACCTACTTGGTAGGCTGAGGCACAAGCATCGCTTGAACCTCAGAGACAAAGGCCTGAGCCTCTCCAGCCTGGGCGACAGAGCATGACTCCGTCTCAATTTTTGGCCCAATTACCATATAGCATTAACTTGTTCCAGAATGTTTAATATTACTGGGAAGACAGCATTGGTAGGGGTCAAAGTGATTTGTAGTTCACAAAGCATGTGGGCATTCTTTTTGAAGAAAGTACACAAAATAATCTGAACTGTTGTTTCAGGTAATAAAGTAGACTTATTCGATAAGTCATTTGAGCTGTATGTACAAATTGAGTATCACACAGCTGTCCACCCCAGGCCAACTTCAAGATAAAGGCTATATATCAGTCAGCAATGCTCACTTACAACCAGCCCTGATGTGTTTGTAAGCAGGAGAATAATTTTATGGTTACAATCAACAAAGAGGTATCAGGCAAGTCCACCAAGCCCAGCCAAATCCCATAATTCGCTCCAGTTTTATACAGATTAGCATATTACACTAGCCAAACGCTGCTCCCCAACTTAGAATATGATATTGCTATTTTTCAGGGAAAGTGTAAGCCCTATTCTGCAACACTGATGGAATAGAAGCATTCATAGATATTGTGTTTAATGTGGTCCAATAATTGAAACATAAAATAGATATCTTGCAATAGAACATTTTTAAAAGTCAAGAAAGCTAAGAATTAAGCTTTGAACAATAAATGACTATGAAGAAAGATAAAAAGAAGAGACTGGGGGGTCTCTGAAGACCCTGCTTAGAGGCCCTGCCCTCCTTGCGGCAAGCGGCCATTGCCATGGAAACCGGAACCACCGGGCTGTCTGTCCGGGATTGTGACGCCCAGATGGGAGTGGTGGAAGGAGACAGGAAGAGGGTGGTGACCCATGGCAGGTCCTCTTTCTCCAAGCCCTAGCCTGAGACTTCGCGGCACGGCTGCTATCCTGAACTAGCTTGGTAAGGACTGTGCCCCAAACCACCGCAGTGAGACCTCGGACCGGCAGCCTTAATGACAACATCCGTGTCTTCCCTTCCATCTCAGGCTGCCCAGCAGCCTCCCATCTTCACCCTCTCGCAGATAACCAGCAGCCTCTTTCTCAGCAATGGTGTGGCCGCCAACAGCAAACTCCTGCTTACCAGCCATCGCATCACCACCGTTATCAATGTTTCCATAGAAGTGGTCAACGTGTTCTTCGAGGGCATTCAGTACATAAAGGTGCCCGTTACTGATGCTCCTGACTCTCGTCTCTACGACTTTTTTGACCCAATTGCTGATCACATTCACAGCGTGGAAATGAGGCAGGGCCGCACGCTGCTGCACTGCGTGGCTGGAGTGAGCCGCTCCGCCTCACTGTGCCTTGCTTACCTCATGAAATACCACTCCATGTCGCTGCTGGACGCCTACCTATGGACCAAGTCACGCCGCCCCATCATCCGGCCCAACAACGGCTTCTGGGAACAGCTCATCCATTACGAATTCAACCTGTTTAACAACAACACCGTGCGCATGATCAACTCGCCAGTAGGTGATATCCCTGACATCTATGAGGAGGAAGTACTTACGATGATATCAGTGTAAGCCATCCCCGTCATCCCTGACATCTACCATCGCTCTTGCACCAAGACTGAACTTGAACACTGACGTTTTGTTGATAAAGAAAACCTGATGATACTTTGTTAAAGGGCAAGAAAAAAAGGAAGGGGGTTGGAGTTTTGAATGTAGTCACTCTTACCTTAAAAGAATTAAATTCATGAAACGTAATTTGGTGAAAATGTCTTTTATCTTTTGAGGTCAAGCTATTGGGGCCTGGCTGGAACCAGGGTGGGGTAAGTGATGCCCAGCTCACATAGACCTGCCAGCAGCAACCAACACATGTGGCAGGCCTGGAATCCTGAGCCCTGCCAGAGGCTGACTAACCCAGGAGTAAATCCCCTAGAATCCCACCTGGTTCTTTCCAACCCAAAGTCAAAGCCTTAGACGTCTTGGTGTCCCTTGCACCTCTCCCAGTAAGTGTCAACCTAGTGAATAAGTGGCTTTCATTCAGGCTGTGCTCCAGGAGCCCTGGAGGAGTCTCAGGCTACCCTTGCCCACCTTCAATCACAGTGGTCCATCTCTGGGTTTCTAGATTGGATTTATACATTAATTTTTAAAATATGCTAGTTTTTAAAAAACCATTCCACTCCATAAAGTTTAAAAATACTGGTTTTTTTTTTTTTTTTTTTTGAGTGCTGTACTAGATGGCAAGGTCTCAAAGTGTCCTTGGTGATCTCCCACCAGCCTTTGTGAAAAGGGACATTAGTCCTTTTCCCAGGGCATATATTGAGAGAGAAGAGGCCTGACACCAGGCACAGGGGTTCCTCTCATGAGCCTGGTCTTAGGAGGCTGGAACTGCTGGCCATGACCCAGCCCCATCACCTCTAACATCTCCTTTGATTGTGACCTGGGTCCCCTCAGAGCTTCACTGTCCTCACCTGTCAAAACAACTCTCTCCCACAGAGCTGTCGTGAGGACTAAGTTCCTTAGCACAGTACCTGGCACATGAATGGTTTCATGCCGGTAGTAAAGGGCAATGATACTCTTTGGCCCTGGCTTGAGGTCAGCACACTCATTCTCATAATGGCTTTTCCCCCATCTGTGCACAGTCCTTTTTTGTTTACAAAAAATCATCAAGTGTGTAAAAACAAATGGCTTAAGGTCCTTTTGGACCTTACCTTAGAATGGACCTAGATTCGGGCATCTTGGGGGGCACCTGTAGTCCCAGCTACTTGAGAGGCCGAGGCAGGAGAATCGCATGGACCCGGGAGGTGGAGGTTGTGGTGAGCTGAGATTGCACCATTGCACTCCAGCCTCGATGACAGAGTGAGACTCCAAAAACAAAAAAAAGGGTTGGGGGTTGGCTAAATTTAGAGCCTTTACAGAGGTCCCATTGTGTTTAATCCATGTGCATCCATCCAAGGGGTCGTGTAGAAACATAATTCCAGCTTCCCTGAAACACTTGTTTAGAGTCAGTAACCGCTAGAGCCAGCACCCTGGTTTTGCAAATTACCAGGGTATTCGCCAAAGGGATGAACATCTGAGCCCCACATGTAGACCCTGGAATCCAGGATCATGCTAACTTCCTGGGAACCTGGGGCTCTGGCTTGTGTTCACTTATTCTAATCCAGAGGGTTTTAGACAAAAAAAAAGGTGGGGGGAGACGAGACAAAAGTACAACCGTTCCATTTGAAGAACTATGTGTCCAAAGCCCAGTGACATCCAAATGTTTTTTCTCTCCAAACCTGAGACACCACCACTGCCACAAAGGGAGTGCCTAGGGTGCAGTTTGAGGAAAGGGGGATAAAATCACTGCTCTAGGCAGATCCACTCCATTTACAGATGGAAAAACAGGCCCACAGAATGCAAGAGTTGCGGCAGAGCCCCCACAAAGCAGCCTTTCTGGCAGAGACCCAGATGGAAAATTTCTTTTAAGTGTTTTTTAGAAGAAAATTATTTGTGTGTGTGTGTGTGTGTGTGTGTGTGTGTGTGTGTTTCATTTTTAAAAATATCTAAATTGGCCGAGCGCGGTGGCTCACACCTATAATCCCAGCACTTTGGGAGGCTGAGGCAGGCGGATCACCTGAGGTCGGGAATTCAAGACCAGCCTGACCAACATGGAGAAACCCCATCTCTACTAAAATTACAAAATTAGCCAGGTGTGGTGGTGGGCACCTGTAGTCCCAGCTACTCGGGACGCTGAGACAGGAGAACGGCTTAAACCCGGGAGGCAGAGGTTGCAGTAGGTCGAGACTGTGCCACTGCACTCCAGCCTGGGCAACAAGAGCAAAACTCCATCAAAAAAAAAAATCTAAATTAACACACCACGAAATTACTCTTTGTGGATAAACAGTTCCATGAGTTTTAACACATGCATAGATTTAGGTAGCCATCACCACAATCCCAAAATTTCCCTCATGCTTCCCCTTTCTAATTAAACCATCAACCCATTCCAACCTCTGGCAAACACTGATCAATTTTCCTTCCCTATGGATTTGCCTTTTTTTTTTTTTTTTTTTTTTGACACTGAGTCTTGCACTGTTGCCCAGGCTGGAGCGCAGTGGCATGATCTCGGCTCAATGCAGCCTCCACCTCCTGGGTTCAGATGATTCTCCTGCCTTAGCCTCTGGAGTAGCTGGGATTACAGGAGCCCACGACCACACCCAGCTAACTTTCTGTATTTTGAGTAGAGATGGGGTTTCACTATTTGGGCCAAGCTGGTCTCGAACTCCTGACCTCGTGATTTGCCCTCCTCGGCCTCCCAAAGTCCTGGGATTACAGGCGTGAGCCACCGCGCCTGGCCTGATTTGCCTTTAACTGAATGTCATGTAAATGGAATCATACAGGATGTAACCTCTGGAGACTGGCTTCTTTCACTCAGCATAATGTCTTTCAGATTCACCTGTGGTATAGTTCATTGTATGGATGTACCACAGTTTGTTCTATATGCACCTATTGAAGAATATTAGGGTTCATATTAGTTTCCTAGGAAATACTGTAACAAATACCAAAAGCTGGGTGGCTTAAAACAATAGAAATGTATTTTCTCATAGTTATGGAGGCCAGAAGTCCTAAATCGAGATGTCAGCAGGGTCATGCTCCCTCTGAAACCTGTAGAGGAGAAACCTCCTTGACGTTTTTTTTTTGTTTGTTTTTTGTTTTTTGTTTTTTTTTTTTTGAGACAGAGTCTTACTCCATCGCCCAGGCTGGAGTGCAGTGGCATGATCTCAGTTCACTGCAGTCTCTGCCTCCCGGGTTCAAGTGATTCTCCTGCCTCAGCCTCCCAAGTAGCTGGGATGACAGGGGTGCGCCACCATGCCCAGCTAATTCTTGTAGTTTTAGTAGAGACAGGGTTTCACCATGTTGGCCATGCTGCTCTTGAACTCCTGACCTCAGGTGATCTTCCCGCCTCGGCCTCCTAAAGTGATGGGATTACAGGCGTGAGCCACTGCGGCTGGCCTTCCTCTTTCTAGCATCTAGTGTCAGCTGACAGTCCTTGGCATTCCTTAGTTTGTAGATGCATCACTCTATCTCTGCCTCTGAAGTCACAAGGCTATCTTCCTTAGTGTGTCTTCACATCTGTCTTCCCTCTGTGTGAATCTATTTCCAAATCTTCCTGTTGCCCAGGCTGGAGTGCAGTGGCGCCATGTCAGCGCACTGCAACCTCCGCCTCCCGGGTTCAAGTGATTCTCCTGCCTCAGCCTCCTGAGTAGCTGGGATTACAGGCATCTGCCACCACGCCCAGCTAATATTTTTTGGTGTTTTTAGTAGAGCGGGGTTTCACCATGTTGGCCAGGCTGATTTCGAACTCCTGACTTCATGATCTGCCCACCTCAGCCTCCCAAAGGGATTACAGGTGTGAACCACCTCACCTGGCCTCTTCCTCTTGTTATAAGGACACCAATCATATTAGATTAGGGGCCCACTCTACTCCAGTATGAGAAATTAATATATCTAATGACCCTATGTTCAAATAAGGTTATATTCTGAGGTTGTGGGGGTTAGGATTTCCACATATTTTGTGGGGATACAACTCAACCTATAACAAGGTTATTTCCAGTTTTAAGCAATTATGCATAAAGCACAATAGCGCACACACACGCACACACACACACACACGCACACACACACACACAAAGAAAAGGATCATGTCACCTGAAAAAAGAATGGTAGCAGTTTAAAACTAGTGCAAAATGAGTTAGAGTGAAAAGTAACAATAACTACTATATATTAAGAAGCTATTAAATGCCTAACACAGTACTGGGCACTTTATAGTGTCTCTACTCCTTCCAACAGCCCTTCAGGGTAGTTATTATTCCCATTGCACTAACGTATTTAAGGAATTTGCCTAAAGTAGCACATAGGCCAGGAATGAAGGAGAGACATACAGACGAAAGTCTATTTTCCCGCATTTCTTTTGAGACGAAGGTAAATAGATTGAAAGCAGACTTTTTAGTCACACCCTTACTTCCCAAATAGCATGATTACAAGTCATTAAGGGGGTTGTTTTTTGTTTTTGTTTGTTTGTTTTTGAGACAGTCTCACTCTGTCGCCCAGGCTGGAGTGCAGTGGCATGACCGCCACTCACTGCAGCCTCCACCTCCTGGGTTCAAGCAATTCTCCTGCCTCAACCTCCCAAGTAGCTGGGATTACAGGCATGTGCCACCATGCCTGGCTAATTTTTTTTTTTTTTTTTTTTTTTTTTTTGCGATGGAGCCTCTGTCGCCCAGGCTGGAGTACAGTGGAACAGATCTTGTCCTCCCGAGTAGCTGGGACTATAAGCATGTGCCACCATGCCTGGCTAATTTTTTGTACTTTTAGTAGAGACAGGGTTTCACTGTCTAGTCAGGATGGTCTCCATCTCCCGACCTCGTGATCCACCTGCCACAGCCTCCCAAAGTACTGGGATTACAGGCATGAGCCACCGCACCCGGCCTATTTATTTATTTATTTATTTATTTTGAGACAGAGTTTTGCTCTTGTTTATTTATTTTGAGACAGTTTTGCTCTTGTTGCCCAGGCTGGAGTGCAATGGCATGATCTTGGCTCACCACAACCTCTGCCTCCTGGGTTAAAGCAATTCTCCTGTCTCAGACTCTCGGGTAGCTGGGATTACAGGCATGTGCCATCATGTCCAGCTAATTTTTGTATTTTTAGAAGAGACAGTGTTTCTCCACGTTGGTCAGTCTGGTCTTGAACTCCGAACCTCAGGTGATCCACCTGCCTCAGCCTCCCAAAGAGCTGGGATTACAGGCGTGAGCCACTGTGCCCGGCTTTTTGTCTTTTCAATTGTAAAAACTGAAATATGGAATAAGGATATTTAGTTTTTCTTGTCAAATATATTTCATTTATTTTTCCCAGTTTATCTTGTCATTTGTCCATGGTCCTTGTTTGTGATTCAAAAGTTTAAATTTGTATGCAGTTAAATCTATGAGTCTTAAACTGTATTTATTTTAATCTACAACAGTGCCTCTAGTCTTATTTTCCCCAACATTGTCTTTTTGATGAGTCCAGAATAATTTTGTGGCATAACATCCAGTATGCTGGATTTATCCAATTATTTCTTCATGCTATTATTTAACTTGTTCCTCTATTCCCTGTATTTTCTTTAAACTTGAAGCTAGATCTAGATGTTTGATTAGATTTGGGTTTATATATATATATATTTGTAGAGATGGGGTTTCACCATGTTGACCAGGCTGGTCGTGAACTCCTGACCTCAGGTGATCCACCCGCCTTGGCCTCCCAAAATACTGGGATTACAGGCGTGAGTCACTGCACCCAGCCACACTTCAATTCTTAAAAAGTTTTGTCTGCTAAAACATTTACAACATATCTGTTATGTTACCAATGAGACATCTGTGACATCCGTGACTATTCTTATCTAAGGTATGAAGGTAAAGAGGTAAAGATATCCAATACAGCTAATAAGAGCATTGCATTTACCTGTGGATACTTGAGAGCCCATTTCCAGATACCTTGGCATCTCTTTCTCATACACTCACTATTCCCCTAACAATGAGTTACAGGGAGGTGGGGAAGTGACCTTTTGATCATCTTTTGGGAACTGCCTGATAAGCGGGGAAAAGGCAGTGAAAACCCATCGTGAGGCAGTCTTTCAGTACTTAGGCTCCTTGCTGAGTTCTCTTCATCTGGAACAATGGATCACGGCCTCAGTCACAAAGATGTGTTTGAAAAGCGTATTGTAACAAGATTTTCTCAAACCGGGCTCTTAAGAGTATTGGAGCCAGGTGCAGTGGCTCAAGCCTGAGATCCCAGCACTTTGGGAGGTCAAGGCGAGCAGATCACAAGGTCAGGAGATCAGGATCATTCTGGCCAACATGGTTAAACCCCATCTTTACTAAAAACACAAATATTAGCTGGGTGTGGTGGCATGTGCCTGTAGTTCCAGCTACTCGGAAGGCTGAGGTAGGAGAATCGCTTGAACCCGGAACATGGAGGTTGCAGTGAGCCAAGATCACATGACTGCAGTCCAGCCTGGGCGACTGAGTGAGACTCCGCCTCAAATAAATAAATAAATAAATGCATACATACATAGTATTGGAATCTGAACTTGCAATTAGTCTCTTGCCTCGACAGACTTCACAGCGAGAGAATAAAAAGAGCATGGGACTTGACCAAGTTAAGAAGGCCTCTGTGATCAATTTGGTTGACTTCTGAAGGCTCCAAGTTAAGGCAGGACTGGGGCCTGTGCTAGAGACAGGGAAAGGTTGTATTCATTTGTAGCTTTATGCACAGTGGTCAAAAAATGTGACCTGCATAAATTTTGCTTCACAGAATTGAGATTTTCTTGTTAACTGTCTCTTGAGCAGTAAAACAGATGTATTATCTATTGGTAGGATTCTAAGTTTATGTATAAGTTTTACAATTTTTCTTTTTTTTTTTCTTGAGACAAAGTCTTGCTCTTGTCCCCCAGGCTGAAATGCAATGGTGCCATCTTGGCTCACTGCAACCTCCACCTCCTGGGTTCAAGCAATTCTCTTCCCTCAGCCTCTTGAGTAGCTGGGATTACAGGCGTGTGCCACCACGCCCAGCTAATTTTTGTATTTTTTAGTAGAGACAGGGTTTCATCATGTTGGCCAGGCTGGTCTCAAACTCCTGACCTCAGGTGATCTGCCCGTCTAGGACTCCCAAAGTGCTGAGGTTACAGGTGTGAGCCACCACGCCCAGCCATAAGTTTTGCAATATTTTACTATTTAAAAAATGTATGGCCGGGCATGGTGGCATGCACCTGTATTCCCAGCTACTTGGGAGGCTAAG
The DNA here is from genome assembly GCF_009761245.1 of Sapajus apella. NCBI lineage: Eukaryota > Metazoa > Chordata > Mammalia > Primates > Cebidae > Sapajus > Sapajus apella. The sequence continues at coordinate 2,403,311 of NW_022437043.1, forward strand.
GCAGGAGAATCGCTTGAATTCGGGAGGCGGAGGTTGCAGTGAGCCAAGATCGTGCTACTGCACTCCAGCCTAGGTGACAGAGTGAGACTCCATCTAAAAAAATAAAAAATAAAAAAAATTTTAATGTTGAATAGGTAATAGAGTCATGATTTAACATTCAAAGGGTATATAAGGGTATATAGAGTGAAAGGCTCCTCACGTCTATCCTCTACCCAACCAGTTCCCCTCACCAAACGCAGCCAATATTATCAGTTCCTCAGCTATGTGTCCACGGTATTATTTTATGAATATATAAGAAATTACATTTGTATACATATCTTTTTCATTTTTCAACAAGTGGTAGAATACTTCATGCTGTTCTCTACCTTGTTTCTTTTTGTTTACTAATATATGTTACAGATCATGCTAAGCCAGTAAAAGAGAATATCCTCATTTTTTTAACAACTGCATAGTTTTCCATTGTATGGAAGTATCGTAATTCCTTTAATCTGTTCCTATTGGTCGACATTTAGGTTTGTTGCCAAAATTTTGCTACTACAAATAATACAGCAGTAAATAAACTTGTAGTTAGTTAGGTTTAGGTATATATAAATTATTTTATACATGTGCACATATATTTATAGGATGTTATTAGAAATAAAATTGGTGGGTCTAATTTCATTATTTTAAATTTTCATAACCATTGCCAAATTAATTCCTATGGATGTCATCAAAACCTGTCAGCAATATATGAAAGTGCCTGTCCCGCTACAGAATCAACAGCACAGTATAATATTGCGCTTTTATATCTTTGCCATTCTGACCAGTGAAAAATGCTGTCTCAGTTTACTCTTGATTTGTGTGTCTTTTATTATGAGTAAGCTCTAGTTTCTTTTCATTCATCTAATAATAACTTGTGGCTGGGCGCAGTGGCTCACGCCTGTAATCCTAGCACTTTGGGAGGCCAAGGCAGGTGGGTCACAAGATCAGGAGTTCAAGACCAGACTGGCCAAATGGTGAAACCCCATCTCTACTTAAAAAATATAAAAATTAGCTGGCTGTGGTGGCTCGTGTCTGTAATCCCAGCTACTTGGGAGGCTGAGGTAGGAGAATTGCTTGAACCCAGGAGGCAGAGGTTGCAGCGAGCCGAGATCATGCCACTGCACTCCAGCCTGGGCTACAGAGCAAGACTCCATCTCAAAAAAAAAAAAAAAAAAAAAAAAAAAAAAAAAAAAAAAAACCCAAAAAAAAAAAAAAAAAAAAAAAAAAAAAAAAAAAAAAAAAAAAAAAAGAATAATTTGTATTTTTCTCTCTATGAATTGGCTGCTTATATCAATATTTTATTAGGTTGTTAGTCTTTTTTAAAAAATTGATTTGTAAGAACTTTATTAGGGAAATGAGGCATTCATTTATGATAAAAATTTCAAATATTTTCCACAATTTTTCATTTATCTTTTGGCTTTGCTTGCAGAGGTTTTGCCAGGCAGATTATTTTTATTTAGTTAAATTTATTGTTTATTTTTAAGGTTTTAGGATTTTGTGTCATTCTCAGAAAGGCTTTCTGCACTCTAAAATTATACTTTAAAACTATCCCACAGCTGTTCAAATACTTTTTAAAAAATATATCTATATGGAGTTTTGCTCTTGTTGCCCAGGCTAGAGTGCAGTGGTAAGATCTTGGCTTATCGCAACCTCTGCCTCCCAGGTTCAAGCAATTCTAGTACCTCAGCCTCCTGAGTAGCTGGGATTACAGGCGCCAACCACCACGACTGGCTAATTTTGTATTTTTAGTAGAGACGGGGTTTCTCCATGTTGGTCAGGCTGGTCTCGAACTCCCAACCTCAAGTGATTCACCTGCCTCAGCCTCCCAAAGTGCTAGGATTACAGGCGTGAGCCACGGCTCCCGGCTCAAATACTTTTATTTCTTTTATTATTATTATTTTTGTAGAGATGGGGTTTCATTATGTTGGCCAAGCTGGTCTCGAATTCCTGACCTCAAATAATCCACCTGCCTCAGCTTCCCCAAAATGCTGGGATTAGAAGCATGAGCCACCGTGCCTGGCCTATCCGGCCTCTCCAAGTACTTTTTTTTTTTTTTTTTTTTTTTTTTTTTTTTTTTGAGACGGAGTCTCACTCTATCGCCCAGGCTGGAGTGCAATGGCACAGTCTCGGCTCACTGCAACCTCCGCCTTCCGGTTTTAAGCATGCTTTAGCCTCCCGAGTAGCTGGATTACAGGCGCCTGCCGCCATGCATAGCGCACTACAGCCCAGAACTCCTGGGCTCAAGCGATACTCCCACTTCAGCCTCCCGAGTAGCTGGGACTACAGGCACGCGCCACCGCGCCTGGCTATAAATTGATTTTAAATAAAGCAGACTGTCCTTCGTAATCGGGGTGGGGCTCGTCCAACAAATTGAACACTGTCTTCCCAAAGAAAATGCAGTTCTGCTAAAGAAGCTCTCGTAGTCCCTGGTGGTCTAGTGGTTAGGATTCGGCGCTCTCACCGCCGAGGCCCGGGTTCGATTCCCGGCCAGGGAACTTTATTTTCTTTTTTTTTTTTTTTAAAGCGGGGAGGGGTAAAAAAGACTGAAGCATAGAAGAAACCTTTCCTGAGTTTCTGCTGGCCTGCCCTGCAGACTTTGGACCCAAGACTGCAACATCTACTCTCCCCTGAGTTCCCAGCGTGTTGGCCCACCCTATGAATTTCAAACTTGCCAGTTCCAACAATGGTATAAGCCAATTACATAAAATCTCAATTTCTTTGTTGTTGTTGTTGTTGTTTTTTTTTTGAGATCCACTTTCAGTCTTGTTGCCCAGGCTGGAGTATAACGGCATGATCTCGGCTCACTGCAACTTCCGCCTCCTGGGTTCAAGCGATTCTCCTGCCTCAGTCTCCTGAGTAGCTGGGATTACAGGCATGCACCAGGCTCCACTAATTTTGTATTTTTAGTAGAGATGAGGTTTCTCCACGTTGGTCGGGCTGGTCTTGAACGCCCTACCTCAGGTGATCCGCCCACCTCGACCTCCCAAAGTGCTAGGATTACAGGGGTGAGCCACCGAAGCCTTGTTTCTTTCTTTTTTCTTTCTTTCTTTCTTTCTTTATTTTTTGAGACGGTGTCTCTCTCTGTTGCCAGGCTGGAGTGCAGTGGCGCGATCTCAACTCACTGCAAACTCCGCCTCCAGGATTCAAGCAATTCTACTGTCTCAGCCTCCCCAGTAGCTGGGAATACAGAGACACCTTGCCCTGCTATTTTTTTTTTTTTTTTTTTTTTTTTGTCGCCCAGGCTGGAGTGCAGTGGCGCAATGTCGGCTCACTGCAACGTCCACCTCCCGGGTTCAAGTTATTCTTCTGCCTCAACCTCCCTAGTAGCTGGGACTACAGGCGCGTGCCACCATGCCCAGCTAATTTTTTGTATTTTAAGTAGAGACGGGGTTTCACCGAGTTATCCAGGAGGGTCTCAATCTTCTGACCTCGTGATGCGCCGCCTTGGCCTACCAAAGTGCTGGGATTATGGTGTGAGCCACGGTGCCCTGCCTAATTTTTTGTATTTTTAGTAGAGACGGGGTTTCACCATATTGGCCAGGATGGTGTCTATCTCTTGACCTTGTGATCTGCCCTCTCAGCCTCCCAAAATGCTGGGATTACAGGCCTGAGCCACCGTGCCCAGCCAAAAGCTTTAACTTAATCTTTATGTAATCAATAAATCCAGAGTTAAATGACTTTTTTTTTTTTTTGAGACAGTGTCAATGTCACTCAGGCTGGAGCGCAGTGGCGTGAACATGGTTCATTGCAGCCTTGACCTCCCAGGCTCAAGCGATCCTCCCGCCTCAGCCTCCCGAATAGCCAGAATCAATGGCATACACACCGCATCTAGCTAATGTTTTGATGTTCGGTAGAGATGGGGTTTCACTGCTGGGCTCAAGTGATCTTCCTGCCTTGGCCTCTTAAAGTGCTGGGATTACAGGAGTGAGCCATCCTGCCCAACCAATGGCTTTTTTTTTTTTTTTTTTTTTTGAGATGGAGTTTTGCTCTTGTTGCCCAGGCTGGAGTGCAATGGCAGGAGCTCACCGCAATCTCCACCTCCCAGGTTTAAGCAATTCTCTTGCCTCAGCCTCTGGAGTAGCTGGGATTACAAGCATGCGCCACCATGCCCAGCTAATTTTGTATTTTTAGTAGAGACAGGGTTTCCCCATGTTGGTCAGGCTGGTCTCCAACTCCTGACCTCAGGTGATCTGCCTGCATCAGCCTCCCAAAGTGCTGGGATTACAGGTGTGAGTCACCATGCCCCACCATGGTGGGCTCTTTCAATCAATATATGATGTTCTTCAATAAAGGAAAACTTTCAACTGGGCGCAGTGGCTCAGGCCTGTAATCCCAGCACTTTGGGAGGCCGAGGAGGGCAGATCAGTTGAGGTCAGGAGTTCAAGACCAGCCTGGCCAACATGGTGAAACCCCGTCTCTACCAAAAATACAAAAATTAGCTCGGCATGGTGGTAGGGAACTGTAATCACAGCTACTCGGGAGGCTGAGGCAGGAGAACAGCTTGAACCTGGGAGGAGGAGGTTGCAGTGAGCCGAGATCACAACACTCTACTCCAGCCTGGGTAACAGTGTGGGACTCCGTCTCAAAAAAAGAAGAAAGGAAAACTTTTCTGTTTTAATTTACTTTCATTACTTCTCTTCCATTTGTCTTTGTTCCTCTTTTAGGAAGACAAATTATCCATATGTTGGTTCTTCAGATTCTCCATTTTTCTTTCTCCACAACTATCATCTTCTCTCTGTTTCTGTCTCCTTGTTCTTCAGATTCCGTTCAATTTGTTAGCATCAGCTTTGTTCTGGACATCAAATTCAATTTTTTTTTTTTTTGCTATATGAATATTGCTATTTGCTATCTCCAATGTATACTTTAGTTTTGTACCTTATCCAGTCGGTTTCTCATTTCATTCCATTGAATTGCCATCCTAGTCCCCACCTCTTCCTTCCATTTACAGAAGGAATCCTTAGGGCTGCTAGCAGGTTTCTAAACTTTTTTTCTGGGCCCTGGTGAAGAAGAGTTCTCATTTCCTCTAATGTTTCTGAATGCTATGTTCTTCCCCTAGTTCTGTGCTGGTTATTCTCTTCACCCTCAAATAAAACAAGGTTTCTCTCTTTTCTCTGTCCACAGGTAAGTGAGCTAGTTACCCTTGGATCCACCACCTGCCCATGGAACTGGCAGGATCACCATCTCAAGTCTGTAGTATGTACACATAGTTTGATTTCACTTTTTGTACCTCTTATTTACTAATGTAATACACAACAAAATATAGTTCCCAGCACAGACTTCTCTAAGCTCTTCAAGTAGTTGACTTCTTCCTACAGTTTTGGGCAGAACCCACTACATAATTTGCAGGAAAATTATATGTAAAATGAGAATGTGGGGCCTCTTGTTTAAAAATTAAGAATTTCAAGACAGTGACAGCAAAGCATCAAAGCAAGCATGGGGCCTTCTTTCTTGGGGCCCTGGGTGACTGCACAGTGCAAACGCTCATGAAACCAGCCATGTATAGAGACTGTACCTCCCTAAATGTGTTCCTCCCTTTTTCTCCCAATTTCTCCGTTATTTCCTGCCCACTTATTTGACCTATCTGCCTAGACAAACAATAATAAATAGAGGGGTACAGGGGATGTGGAGTGGAGGCAGAGGTGGGGATCAGTATTCTGGTGAGAAGCTTTGAAAGGCAGAGAAAGTGATGCTTCTTGTTGATTTAGGTACCAAGTCTTTGAGATGGGAGACAGATTGTGGGTCATCAAGGAATGGCGGTATGAGCTTTAAATAAGTGGCTTCCTACCTTTTTCAGTGTCTGAGGAAATAAAGCCAAACTAAAGCAGGACTGGGATTTTATCAATCTAGCCCTTTAGGGCCATCCACCTTATAATTAACACCTATTTCACCCAGATCCAAGCCTTGAGTTACCTGTTTTAGTCCTTAATGTTGTGAATTCTTGTCCTTTTTTCTTTTTTTTTTCTTTCTGTATTTGAAGGAATTTTTGTGAAAAGTTAGGCCAGGATGCATTTGGGGGCATATAACAATATATATATATATATATATATATATATATATATTTTTTTTTTGAGATGGAGTCTCGCCCTTTGGCCAGGTTGGAATGCAGTGGTGCAATCTCAGCTCGCTGCAACCTCCATATCCTAGATTCAAGCGATTTCCCGGCCTCAGCCTCTCGAGTAGCTGGGACTACAGTCGGGTGCCACCACCCCAGCTAATTTTTGTATTTTTAGTAGAGACAGGGTTTCACCATGTTGGCCTCGTGATTCACCGGTCTTAGCCTCCCAAAGTGCTGGGATTACAGGCGTGAGCCACTGCCCCTGGCCCATTATTTTGAACTGGAAGCCCCAGGGAATCAATTAGTTAGGTCAGGGATTGGCAATCTTTTTCTGTATAGGGCCAGATGGTAAATATTTTAGGTTTTGCTGACAGGCCAAAAGGCAGAATCGAAGATATGATGTAAGTACTTATATAACAATAGAAAAAACAAATTTCCACAAATACTATATTGATGAAATTCAAAATCTGATAATAGTTAATAGGGTACAGTTTTTGGTAATACAGGTCTACTAGTGAGAAGAGCAAAATTCTATGCTTTTGGAATACATTTTACTTAATTGAGGTTCAAAGTTAGTGTTCCCTATCATCAGATTACATTGTAAATGTTCATTTGTTAATGCTAATCTATAATAAGATTTTATGTATTTCACTTTTGAAAATGTCTTATCACGCAGCCAGGTGCAGGGGCTCATGCCTGGAATCCTAACAGTTTGGATAGCCAAGGCTGGCGGATCACCTGAGGTCAGGGGTTTGAGACCAGCCTGGCCAACATGGTGAAACCCCATCTCTACTAAAAATATAAAAATTAGCCAGGCGTAGTGGCACATGCACGTAATCCCAGCTACTTGGGAGGCTGAGGCAGGAGAATTGCTTGAACCCAGGAGGCAGAGTTTGCAGTGAGCTGAGATTGTGTCACTGTACTCCAGCCTGGGTGATAAAGTGAGACTTCACCAAAAAAAAAAAAAAAAAAAAAGTCTTTGCACACAGAAAGACACTGCCAAACATTGAATCAATCTATGTGCATGTGATTTTAACTGAGGATATTCATCACATGAAAGGCATTTATAGAATTCTAGTAGATTCTTCTCTTGATATTTGCCTTTTAGTATGTCATTACACTGCAGATTCATCATTTCCAATTGATGATTAGGCAGAAACTCCTCAATTGCACAGTTAAATGAATTTTGAAATATGGAAATTTTCTTTGGATTTTACATTGAGGTCTGAAAAATGCTGCTTGGAACCATAGTTTGAGCTTGGAAAATATATCTGCTGCAAATTTATATGAGAATGAATAATTCACTTGAAATTTTTTTTGACAATTCACTTCTTGTTTTAAATTTGACAGCATGAAAGTGTATAAAGTGGCTTGACATTACTTGTAATTCAAACAATGTTAGTTGTCATCAAAATGACTTTACTGTGATATAAATTTCACATATAAGTGCTATTTTGCCTTATAATTGGTAAAATTCATGAAGACACATTATCAAGTCTGCAGCAAAAACTAATTTCCAAAGCCATTCATTGTCTGATAATAGTGGTAGAGGAAAGCTCTTATAATTAAAATATTTTCAATTTTGGTCTTAAGCTCAAAAGAATCACAATTGAAATTTGCCCCTGCTAAGACATCAAAATCAAACTGCTATGTGATAGGGCTAACCAGGATATTCATTTCTACTTCTGACAAAAATTCAACAAACTGATGATGGTTAAATCCATGAGACTCAATGAAGTTATCACTATCGCTAACACTACTGGTTCAATAACACATGATAGATTCAAATATTACTGCAAAGTAACTACTGATAAATAATACTCTAAATAGCCACAGGATTTAAACACCTTACATTCTCACAACTTTTGTGAATTTGTTCAACTAAGCACTTTTCTTCTCCATATATATTTTTACTACCATCAGTTGTAACACGTCTTAGAAGATTCCACTTCATGTTGTACTGAACCAGTGCATGCTCAGCTTTTTTGAAAATGTCCCCACCCCAGTTGTTCCATGCAGACTATTCACAGAGGTTAATTCTTTAGTTGCTTGAAACGCAGCATTGATTGCTCTAATAAACAACAACTAAATAGTATCAGTAATATCTGTTAACTCATGAAGAGCCAAGGAAAACCACTCAGTTAGTTGCCTTGTCTTTGACTATTCATGTTGCCCCCAATGTCCTCACTCTTCAAGCAAACTGTTCTAGCTGAAAGGCCAAGAGCCTTCAGCTATTAGCTAAAAGCCTTCAGTTTGTTTTCTCTGGACACATTTCTTTGGCCATTGTAATCAAACGCAATTCAGCTGAACAGCTTTCCTGTTTGGCTAAGAAATGAGCCATTTAGAAAATTACTTTGGTTGTAGCCCCATTTTCATTTGTTATTTTTGTGAAGAAATTCTGCCGTGATGAAATATTCTGTTTTAAATCCTCTAATTGTTCTCACTGTTGCTTTTCTGTCAGTTGGAAATACTGTGACGAGTGCTTAGTTTAATAATGTTGACGTATCTTGTATTCTTTTAGCAAAGCTATAGTGTTATGGCATAATAAATGCTTTGCCATGAAATTTAATAACAAAATAATCCATACTCCACTATACCTTAAAAGCATGACATCTGAAGTCCATATTTCTCTCTTTGCTTGTTTTGACATGATAGGTATGCACTGGTAATTTTAAAAAGTCTCAGTGTTGTATGTATGGCACTGAAAACACTGCCAAGTTCTAACAGTATCACTGTGATTTGTAGGGAACTAAGCAGCAGTGCAAAATGATGTGAGTGCCATGTATATTTTCTGTTGCAACTATTCAACTCTGTATTGTTGCATGAAAGCAGCCATAGATAATACTTAAGTAAATTACCATGACTGTGTTTCAATGAAACCATTTTTATGGAGACCAAAAATTGAATTTCATGTAGTTTTCATGTGGGATGAAATGGCTATATGAAGACAGGTAGTGGGCTAGATTTGGCCTATAGGGTATAGTTTTCTGAACCCTGGCTTAGCAAAAGGGTCAGGCTGCCAGCCAACTAGTCAGTATTCACTGAACTTGGTGCTAAGTGCAAAGCCCACGTGAAAGCAAATCTGTTTAAAGCAACAACACTAACACCAATAGCAACCCTACAATTATTATTTCTCTCTCTAAAAATTTTTAATAGTTCACTGTAAACTTTGGCATGATTCTTTAGCATTCCATTCTAGATTCTTCATGGTGCTGCCTGATTTCTGAATCTCAGCTCCTGATTTTTCTCTTATCCTCTTGAACAAAACCACACTCAACTTCTTGAATTTTCAGAAGTCCCATATTCTTAGTCTTCTGTGTGCTTGCGGGTATGGTGCTGTCTTTGCCTGGAATGTAAACACCCCCATACCCGACTCCTCTCCCAGTTCCTACCAATGTATCTTCTTCTTCTTCTTCTTTTTTTTTTTTTTTGAGATGGAGTTTTGCTCTTGTCACCTAGGCTGGAGTGTAATGGCACAATCTGAGCTCACTGTAACCTCTGCCTCCCAGGTTCAAGCGGTTCTCCTACCTCAGCCTCCCGAGTAGCTCGGGATAGATGCACCTGCCACCATGCCCGGCTAATTTTTGTATTTTTAGTAGAGACGGACCTTCAACATGTTTCCAGGCTAGTCTCGAACTCCTGACCTCAGATAACCCACCTGCCTCGGCCTCCCAAAGTGCTGGGATTATAGGCATGTGCCACCATGCCCGGTCTATCTTCTCATCTCTAGGATACTTCCCTGGTCCCTCCATGCTGACAAAGATGCCTCTTCCGTGTGCTCCCACAGAAATTTGGGCATAGGTCATGGCACTCATCACTGTACTATAGTATAGAATTTATTAATACACCTGTTCAAGTAAGAATAGCTTCAGGACAAGGATCACGCCAATTTTAAACATTTTCAGCTACTATGTCTTGGCATACTTCTTTTGGTCATGCCCTATTTCTCCTCTCCTGAGACTTGAGGACAGAGATGTTGTCCCTTTCATTATAGTGCTACACATCCTTGAGGCTCTATTGGTTTTTTCTGTCTATTCTTTCTCTGTTTTTCAGATTGTCTACTTTTTTTTTAATATAACAGGCATGTGCCACCATGCCTGGCTAATTTTTGTATTTTTAGTAGAGATGGGGTTTCACAATGTTGGCCTGGCTAGCCTTGAACTTCTGACCTCAAATGATCTGCCTGCCTCGGCCACCCAAACTACTGGGATTACAGTCACAAGCCACCGCATCCGGCCAGATATTTCCTATTGTTCTGTCTTGAGGTTCATGGATTCTTCTCTCCACTGTTCCCACCATTCTGCTCTTGAGCCCATATGTGGAGTTTATTTTGATCATCATATTTTTTGGTTCTAAGATTTTCATTTGTTTCCATGAGGGCAGTCTTTTGACTCCCTCTCAGCCACATGAGAAGAGGCCTTGAGCCTGGAACACTTCGTTACTAAGGGATGGAGAGTCCTCACAGCTTGTACTAGACTTGTTACCTTGTGTGGGAATATCTGTCCTTGTTTCAGACTCAATGTGTGCTCCTTTGTTCTGCTTAAGTGTGTGTGTCCTACGGCATCTGGGCCACACCACTACTCTATCTGCCCCCTGCAGGGAGAGGATGAGATCTTTCTGCTGCAGCACAAGAAGAGCGTGTCGGCTGACGGAAGGACCTGTTGACCAGAGAAGACGAATGTCCACTATTGAAGCTGATCTTGCTCTATGTCTTCTCTATGTGAGTAAAGTTATTCTACCCAGGACTCGAATGAACTGTATTTTCCTTGGAGATTCTGGTACCAAGATGCAGTGGGCAGAAGTGCTTGGACATCTCCTCCTGACAATTATTTTTCTTGTCTTTGTTTTTGTTGCTGCTGAAACTTCCTCTTGCTCTGCTGAGGTCTACTAAATTTTTTATATTTTTGAAACGGAGTCTTATTTTGTTGTCCAGGCTGGAGTGCAGTGGTGAAATCTTGGCTTACTGCAACCTAAGTCTCCCGGGTTTAAGCAATTTTCCTGCCTGAGCCTCCCAAGTAGTAGCTGGGAATATAAGCGTGCACTATGAAGCCAAGCTAATTTTTGTATTTTTAGTAGACACAGGGTTTCACCATGTTGGCCAGGCTGATCTCAAACCCCTGACCTCAGGTGATCTGCCCGTCTTGGCCTCCCAAAGTGCTGAAATTACAGGTGTGAGTCACCGCACCCGGCCCTTGTCAGATAATGTAAACATCTGATTTACCTTAGTGTTTCCATCTGCTGATCTTTTCTCATTTGAAATTATCCTGGTTCTTGCTATGATGAGTGATTTTTTTGATTGAAACCTGGATATTTTTGGCATTGTTCTGAGACTCTGGATGTTTTCTTTTCTTTTCTTTTTTTGAGATGGAGTTTCACTCTGTTGCTCCCACTGGAATGCAATGGCGCAATCTTGGTTCATCGCAACCTCTGCCTCCAGGGTTCAAGGGATTCTGCTTCCTCAGCCTCCCAAGTAGCTGGGATTACAGGCATGCGCCACCACACCAGGCAAATTTTTTGTATTTAGTAGACACAGGGTTATACCATGTTGGTAAGGCTGGTCCAGAACTCCTGACTTCAGATGATCCACCCCCCGCCCCCCAAAGTGTTGGGATTACAGGCGTGAGCCACTCCCTCCTTACTGCCAGGTGTGGGTGGAAGCCCAGGTTTCCCACTCACTCTTGGTTGACAATGAGTGTAATGGCTCCTTGTTACTGCTTTGTGGGGATGGGAGTTGTGCCTCTCTACTAGGTCTAGATTGAGGCCTCCATTCACCCTAGCTGGGAGGTTACAGGAGTCCCTCATTATTGCTCCCTGTATTGCTCCTCCTCCACTGATACAATGGGGGGTGGTAGTACACCTCTGTGCAGTGATGAAAGTTTTGATGACTCTGACATTAATTGAGCGGCGAGAAAGACTGACCCCTCATAACTGCTTCGTGGAAGTCCAGGCTGCCTAGTGCAGTTATGTGTGTGTGTGTAGGGGCGATTTGAGGTGCCTCATTGCAGCCTGGTGAAGGTAGGAGTCCAGGCATCTGCTAGAAGTCTTCACACTATTCTGACAACTGAAGTTTTTGGAATAACTGAAAGTCCATTTATACTTGGCTCCCTCTCTCTCCTCAACCCTCACCCTATATTGATTTCTGTCATTTTTGTGTTCTGACATCAATTGGATAGTCCCTATGACAAATTTAAGTATGGGAAGAACTGGTAAGTTTTTTTGAACTTAGTTTTGATTGTGATATTTACATATAGTTCTTTTAATAAGACTAAACTATGACTCTGTTATGTGACTTTTTATTATGTGTATAGGTTTTATGGCACTAACATTAAAAACACACTAGACATTCCTAAATGCTTCAGGTTAGTTATTTAAAAGAAAGTTACATTATTTTCCTATTACTTGAGTTTCTTCTCTAATTAATTGATGGTACCTATATAAATATTAACAAAATATTGCTACAACTTATGCACTTAGTCCATAATCTGCCTTAGCTACTAGATTTTGTAATTTTACAATATTGATTTATCCATACATATATTAGTCATATCAATTTGCTAAATTCAAATTAGACTTTCCTCAGCTCCTGGTATATTTAGAATTGTGAAAAAGAATCAGTACTAAGTGATATAAGGCTGAGTTGTTTGTGTTTTTTTTGAGACGGAGTCTCGTTCTTGTTGCCCAGGCTGGTGTGCAATGGCACAATCTCAGCTCACTGCAGCTGCCGCCTTCCGGGTTCAAGCATTCTCCTGCCTCAGTCTCCCAAGTAGCTGGATTACAGGTGCCATCACCACACCCGGATAATTTTTGTATTTTTAGTAGAGAAGAGTTTTTGCAATGTTGGCCAGGCTTGTCTCAAACTCCTGACCTCGTAATCAGCCTGCTTCAGCCTCCCAAAGTGCTGGGATTACAGGTGTGAGTCACCGCACCCGGCCCTTGTCAGATAATGTAAACATCTGATTCACCTTGGTGTTTCCATCTGCTGATCTATTCTCATTTGAAATTATCCTGGTTCTTGCCATGATGAGTAATATTTTGATTGAAAACTGGCTATTTTGGGCATTGTTCTGAGACTCTACATCTTTTCCTTTGTTTTGGTTTGTTTGTTTTTGAAGTAGTCTTTAACTGTTGCCCAGGCTGGCGTGCAATGGCTGGAGTGCAATGGTGTAATCTTGCTTTATTGAGCCCCTGCCTCCAGGGTTCAAGCGATTCTCCTGCCTCAGCCTCCCAAATAGCTGGGATTACAGGCATGCACAACCACACCATGCTAATTTTTTTTTTTTTATTTAGTAGAGATGGGGTTTGCCATGTTGGTCAGGCTGGTCCCGAACTCCTGACCTCAGGTGATCCACCTGCCTCCACCTCCCAAACTGTTGAGATAACAGACATGAGCCACCGCACCCAGCGAAGACTCTAGATCTTATTATTATTATTTTTTTGATCTTATTTAAATCTTATATTTTAGCAGGCCTCCTCTGACATTACTCTGGTGGGGGTAAAGGGGGCACTCTCTTGTTACTGCCAGGTGTGGGTGGAAGTCCAGGCTTTCCACTCACTCTTGGTTGACAATGAGTGTAATGGCTCTTTGTTACCGCTTTGTGGGGATGGGAGTTGTGGCTTTCTACTAGGCCTAGATTGAGGCCTCGATTCACCCTAGCTGGGAGGTTACAGGAGTCCCTCGTTATTGCTCTCTGTATTGCTCCCCCTCCACTGATACAATGGGGGGTGGTAGTATACTTCTGGGCATTTATGAAAATTTTGACAACTCTTGACATTGATTCAGCAGGGAGAGGGACTGACCCCTCATAACTGCTTTGTGGAAGTCCAGGCTGCCTAGTGCAGTTACGTGTGTGTGTGTAGGGGCGATTTGAGGTGCCTCATTGCAGCCTGGTGAAGGTAGGAGTCCAGGCATCTGCTAGAAGTCCTCACACTATTCTGACAACTGAAGTTTTTGGAATAACTGAAAGTCCATTTATACTTGGCTCCCTCTCTCTCCTCAACCCTCACCCTATATTGATTTCTGTCATTTTTGTGTTCTGGCATCAATTGGATAGTCTCCATGACAATGGTAAGTATTGGAAGAACTGGTAATTGTTCTTGAACTTATTTTTGATAGTGACATTTATGTATTGTTCTAAGACTAGATAAACTATGACAGTTATGTACCTTTTTTTTGAGACAGAGTCTTGCCCTTTTTCCCAGGGTAGAGTGCAACGGTGCAATCTCGGCTCACTACAACCTCCACCTCCTGGGTTCAAGCAATTCCCTGCCTCAGCCTCCCAAGTAGGTGGGATTACAGGTGCCCACCACCATGCCTGGCTAATTTCTGTGTTTTTAGTAGAGACGGGGTTTTACCATCTTGGCCAGGCTGGTCTTGAACTCCTTACTTCATGATCCACCTGCCTCGGCTCCCCAAAGTGCTGGGATTATAGGCATGAGCCACCGTGGCTGGCCAACTTTTTATTACCTGCATAGGTTATGTGGCACTAACATTATCAACACACTAGATATTCCTAAATGCTTTAGGTTAAATATTTAGCTGTTTAAAAGGTTACATTATTTTCCTATAACTTAATAGGTTTCTTCTCTAATTAGTTGATGGTATTAATAGAATATTGCTACAAAGTATGCACTTAGTACAAAATGTGACTTAGCCACTAGATTTTATGTAATTCTATAATACTTATCTATATTAGTCGTATCAATTTGCTAAATTCAGATTAGACTTTCCCCAGCTCCTGTTGTATTTAGAATTATGATAAGGAATCAGTACTAAATGATATAAGGCTGATTTTTTTTTTTTTTCATGTGGAGTCTTGTTCTTGTTGTCCAGGCTGGAGTGCAATGAGGCGATCTTGGCTCACTGTAACCTCTGACTCCTGGGTTCAAGCGATTCTCCTATGTCAGCCTTTCCAGTAGCTGGGATTACAGGCGCCCGCCACCATGGCTCAACTAACTTTTGTATTTTTCTTAGAGATGGGTTTAGCCACGTTGGTCAGGCTGGTCTTGAACTTTTGACCTCGTGATCTGTCTGCCTCAGCCTCCCAAAGTGCTGGGATTACAGGCATGAGTCACCACATCCAGCTTATAAGGCTGAATTTTAGAATAAATGAGACATGTAGCAATACTTGGGTTATATGCCTCAAGTACAGAGTAGATTAGGACTGCTTATGTGTTAGGCATATAGTAAGGTTGTGGAGGGATAAGGAAGAAGTGATGGGTAGAGCAATAATAAATTTAGAACCCAGATTGTGAAAGCAAGAAAAAAATTTGGAAATTCCAATCTTCCTATTTTATTGAGGTTTTTCAATCTATGTGTCTGGCCCTTTACCTACCTTATGGCATCTAAAATAATGTTGTAAAGTGGCTGTATTTTCTCTTTTTCACAGATGAGAGAAGTGAAGCTCAAAGTAGACTAACTTGTTCAAGTCTGCCTAGCTATCAAGTGGTAGAGTTAGGATTTGAACCTAGAGCTGTATGATTCCACAATTCATGCTCCTTTGGCTGCACTACTCTGCCTTCTACAGGAGTTTTCAGATTCACTTTTCATGGAAATTTATTATAAAATCATTTATTTCTATGTCCCTATTTCTGTCTCCAGTGAAAGATCTAAACCGTAGAGGCTCCATATATATTTCATATATATTTGACAGATAACACACTACTTAAACATATGTATGATGTAAGGACTTACATTACCATATGAAATTTGCCCCATGCTTGATGATGGAGGCTAGATCTTGTAGTTGAAATAGACATGTGCTGGCCTAGAGGATAGGTAACTTTCTCAAGGTTGCACAGCTTGTGTAGAGGAAGGATTCGAATCCAGGTCTGCCTCACTCCAACTCCCACCCATTGCAACCAGTCTTTGTAGTTCTATTACCTAGTAATAGCGGGAAGAAAGGTGTTGAGGAGTGAGGAGTGGGCACCCTTATAATCCTTGAAAAGGACCTGAGTCAGGACTGTCAACTTCAGGGAGATGGTCAAATACCAGCAAAATTTCTATCTCTGCTTGTCCAAGTCTCTGTGCGTGTATGTGTATGAGAGAGAGTGCGAGAGTGAGTTAGTAGGGTGAAAACTCCATTGGCTTTGAATGTCACCATTTGCGACAAAGTTAACAATGTATTAGTTTAACCGTAGAAAAGATTTGGCTCTCTGTACACACTCATTCAAGCAAAATGGAATATCATTAAGAATGGGAAAGGTGTTTCAGAGGAAGTAATTAAACATGAAATATAATCTATACAAAACTACAAGTTTGTTCATCTAGTTACTAGTCTCAGGGGAACAATTTAAAACACTGTGCAAAATCAGTTGGGATTCCCATAGCTTCCTGCTGAATATTGGAATTACTGGGTCAGCACTAAATTGTCCTCATATTTTGAAATCCAAGTTTAAATACATCTTTTTTATTGGTTACAGATGGAAAACCTACTGAAAATATACAAAACTCCGTTTATAAAGAGAATCTTGTCTTTATATGTCCATTAACTTTTTCCTATCCCTGTTATAAGACATAGCTTAGTAAATCTGCCTTTTGAGAATAGTCGAAAGAAGGCCTTTTTTTTTTTTTTTGCTCACTTATACTAAAGATTAAAAGCCAGATGAAAGCCTTTCCCCTGCACCTGAGAGACAGAACAAGAAACTGTTAACGGATGTCTAAGGGTTACAAACCTGCAGGTTTTGGGGGACAGAAAGGCTTTACTGGGCCACCAGCTGTGATGAGAATGTAATTATGTGTTCTTCCAGGTCTGTCCACAAGCAGCCCCTACTTTTGTAAGGCTCCACTGAAAACAGGGCAATAGAACCCAACATTCTGGAGATCGCGCGTAACAATTTCTGATTGCTTTTTCTTGTAAGACTGTAATGAATTACTGATAAGACACAGGGTAAACACAGCACGAAAATTTGGCCCCTAAGTGCCGCCGACAGACCTTTGGCGGTGGGGAGCCATGGTCGGCGACCCAGGCCCCGCGGGCGACTCTTCATTCCCTCCAGCCTGGGGCGTATGGGTGGGGGTCAAGAGAGCCTTTACCCCTTCACTTTCGGCGCGGGTGAGGTGATCTGGGCTGCCAGCGCAGGTCTGGCCTTGGGCGGCACCCGGGCCGCGGGACACGGGGCCGGCAGCCGCTCCCCGAGCGCACTCCTTGCGGAGGCCATTATTTCCAGCTGTGCCAAAAGTATGAGCCTTCTTCGGAGGGCAGAGGTTTAGGGCCGTGCGCCGCCTCTCGGCTACGCGACCTGTACCAGGCCCTGTGGGGTCCCGGGACCCCTGGAGCGCGCGCGGGACAGTCGCAGCCGCAGTCTGGGCCCATCTCAGAGCTTTCGGGAAGGCAAAGGCCGTCCCTGGCGTCTTAGCTCGCTGCTCGCGCCCGCGGCGGGCGGTGCCGGACCTCGCCCTTCCCCACTACTCCCCTCCCCCGCCCGAGCCCGCCGCGGTTCCCGAGGTGACACGGCCCGGACCCTCCATTCTCTGCCCCAGTGTATTTAACCAGCACAACCTAACAGGAAGCTCCCTCTAGGTGACAACCCTTCCCCCGACAGACGCGCCCAGCAGCCAACCACCGGCCAGAATTGGCCTGCGTCCCGCTCCCCTCTCGGTGGCGGCCTCGGTGGGCGGGGCTCGGGCCGCTAGCAAGTTAAGTGGAGCCACGGCTGACGTGAGTCAACAAAGGTCACGTGAGGAGTGCCGGCCGCGCCGATTGGTGGCGCCAGCCGGGCGGGGAGGGGGGGTCACGGCGGCGGCGTGGGGTTCGCTGTGTGACACAATTACAACAACTTTGTGCTGGTGCCGGGGAAGTTTGTGTCTCCAACGAATCCCCCCTGTGCTCCCCAGCCCCGCGCGCTCCTGCCGTTCCCGCCGTCCCCGCCCGTGGCTGCCCCTTGCCCAACCCCGCGATGTGACCCTACAGCCTATAACCGCCGCTGCCGACCCGGGGGCTCCGCAGCCCCTGCCACCGCCGCCTTCACCGCCGCCGCGTTGGGATTTTTCGTCGCCGCCGCCCGCGGCGGAGGAGGAGGCGGCGATAAAGTTGGTGTGCTGGTCCCGCGCGCAGATTGGGGGCGTCGTTGCGGGCCCCGGTCCGGGGGGGGGTGTCGGCGTTGGAGTTGTGAATTCGCTGCGTTTCCATGAAATCCTGCGGAGTGTCGCTCGCTACCGCCGCCGCTGCCGCCGCCGCTTTCGGTGATGAGGAAAAGAAAATGGCGGCGGGAAAAGCGAGCGGCGAGAGCGAGGAGGCGTCCCCCAGCCTGACAGCCGAGGAGAGGGAGGCGCTCGGCGGACTGGACAGGTACGGGCCCCCGTCACTTGCTCGGTCGGCTCCGGACGGGCAATAGCCGCTCTCCCTGGGGGCCCGAGTGCGGCTTGTCTCTGGCGGCGGCGGGGCGGGCACCTCGGTTTGGCGCTCTCCGCGCCGCCTCCGCCGGGGCTTCGGGCTCGGGCAGGGACGGGTCGGTGGTGTTCCCGGAGCGGTAACAAGCAGCCTGTGTCTCTTCCCACAGCCGCCTCTTCGGGTTCGTGAGGTTTCATGAAGATGGCGCCAGGACGAAGGCCCTACTGGGCAAGGTAAGGCAGCCGTGAGTCGGAGCGCGGACAAGGTCTCCCCGGCCGGCGCCGCGCTCGCCCCGGGCCCCGTGGCCGGGTCTGCGCTCTTTGTGACCGCGGACGATGGCCGAGGGGCTTCCGGAAAACGATTTCCTGCCTCTGCTCTCCCCCCACCCCTGGGTACCCCGCTTGCTCCCTTGCGAAATCGCTCTTTTCCTCTTGTAGCTGGAGGAACTGAGATGGGATCGCTTTGGGGCTGGGCTCCACTGGGTCGATAAAACTGCTTGCTATTTTCCAGCTTTTTGGGGGTAGGCCAGTGATCGTCGAGGTGCCTATTTAGGGTCAAGGGATCGTGAATGTGCTCAGATCTCTCCAAATTTCGAACTTAACTTGCCTCTCACGGGTTTAAAAAAATTCTTTTCCTTCAAGCAGGCTGTTCGTGATGTCTACTGTTAACCAAATGTTTCAGGCTTTCTTGTGTCCCCGCTCCCAGAAGGGGGAAGTTGCACGGAGTTTAGGTCGGTGAAGAGTTTGCATTGGGCTGTTGACATGTATCTCGATTGAAACGTGTGTTACCTGAAGTTAGGTGACTTGTTTACTTTTTGGGTCTTTTTGGCATAGAAATACCGTAATTATTTGTGAATGTGTTCTCTTCCTAGAGCCGCATTTCCTGTGTGTCTGTCAGGGGAGACTGGGGAGGATTCGGGGTGTAGTCTCTGTTTATTTGTGTGGAAAGTTCTTGGCACTGTCATTTAGTTAAGTAATGGCTGCTCCTATCGGCCCAAGATGGCGGGACAGGGTGGGAGGAGAAAGTGAAGGGGGGGGTTTGGGGGAGGGAGTAGAGGTAAACATGGAAATAAATAGTAGCCGTGAATAAGCCTTTCCTTCGGAGTGTGTAGCTCAGTGGTGTTTAAAAAAAATTACCCAAGATTATTTGCATATAGAGTTCTTGTACCTTTCACAAGCTTGGAAGCAGCATGCATAAGCCTGGTAAATGCTTATCAACCTGTAGCACATTTAGTTATCCATCCGTAAGCTATTGAACAAAGGCTGGAGTCTCAATCTGTATGCATCAGTTTATATTTCCTGACCAAAATCTGATTTCGATGATATTTGCATACTTTGTTCGTAATTGGGACCTTGAAAGTTGGAGTGTGTGCTATAGGTGTTGTGTCCCTTAGACATTTTCTTTTCTAGCTGAGATCATAGCTTTGCATTTGACACCTAGCTTTATTGTTGCAGTTGAGAGGGAAGTTGGGAATAAGTCTAACATTTTATCAAGTTGATTTTTTTTGTTTAGTTTTGAATTTTTATCTGTAGCTTGGTTTAGCAGAGTCGTTAATTTTTATCTGTAATTACACTTTTGTTTTTACTTAAAAGTGATTATAAGGAGTTTTATTGTATATAATGATTAGAAAACTAAATGGAAATAATGCTTTTTAGTAAGCCCGACCCCTTTGACCAATACAGAAAACTTGAATTAAACTTTGACTACGTAGGTTTTAATTGGCTTCATCACAATTACTGCTGTAAAAATGAACAGTGACTAGCTCTGGAAAGATTTAAGTGTCAGTAATTGTTGGTCTCCTGCCTTAAAGGTTTTTTTTTTTTTTCTCACAATCTGAGTATTTAAAACATTTTATTTAAAAATATTTGACTACTGTCAAAGTTGTCATTCTAAAAGATTAAACAAATGATTTAAATTTAAAGAGCTTGTTTTGGAGGGATTAATGCTGGTCTGACATGGGCTGAAAAAATTGCTTGCAAAGAAAATTCACTTGGAAAAGTTTGGCCAAATTGCTTTTGGTTATGGTGATGAAAAAATAAATGGAATCTAATGTTTTATGTTGAGAATGTGTAAAATGCTAGTTAATGATTTTATGTCTTAGAACACTCGTATTCAGACAGATTCATGGTGAATAGTGCTTAACGTTGGATTTCAGATTCTAATATTAAACCGTGCAATTATGCACTAACGAGTTTAAATTTTAAAAAATTAACCATTTTCAAATATTTTTGGGAAGTTGTGCGTTACTTGATGTTTGAATACAACATCTTAAGCATGAAAAACTTGTGAGGCTTCACTGTGTTTTGGGGGCTTCATGATATATAGGGTAATTTGACAAGCGATTAAGTAGTTTGTTGAACTAAAGAAAATAAATCTTCATTGCTTCAGACTCAGTGCTTGTGACGTCCTACCTGCTTAGGCCAAGATTCATCAGCCTTAACGTTAAAATAAAGCATTCTGTAATATGTGCTTGCAGCCGCATGTAGCTCTTGCTTGCATCTTTGTGAGCCTGAACATACCAGTGGAGTGTGTAATGTAAAGCTTGACATTACATAACTTCGCACCCTCTGTTTGAATTGGATTCTGAATGAAATGAATGAGCTGGAGTCCTGCTATAGGATATATTGAATTATTTAGTTTCATCCTTCTTTTAACAGTCCTCGAAGCAGTATTTCTTTATTTTTTATGGAATGTTGAGCTATGTTTGTTTCAGAATTCTTATTCTCTGAAAGACTTAAGAGTTGGCTTTTCTTTACTGGGCAGGTTCAGGCTACTTACCTGAGGGCAGATAATGGAATTGAGTAACTCCCAGAACTCCCTATTTGCTTTGGTTTTTGTCCTGCCACCCCCCCCCCCCACCCCATCCAATTTAGTCTGCACTTTTTTCCTTTCTGGCAGAAATTTAGCAATTACTGCTTGTTTTCAAAAATTCTTATTCCTATGTATTATTGGATTTTCTTTCAAGTTTTTAAAATTCACATTTGTAAGTTAAGAAAAAATAACTCTTGACCTAAAAGCTTTAGAAAGTTTAAAGCATTAAATACGTTTCTCTTACTTGCCCTTTAACATATATACACATACATGTATATTCCTTTTCCAGGTGTGAGGATAGTTTATCCAAACCACTGATTTTTCGTCATCGCCCGAATACTTTTGTCAGATTCAATTATATTAGAGTTGTTGAAAGAATTTTTTGTTTGTAGGATGGCCATTTGATATACAATGCCTGGGGTTTTGGATTAGAAAAATAAAGTAGTTAATACAATGTATTTTTTGTTGGTAATGCCTTTAAGGTTGTAAACAGCTAGAGCTTGCGTAATCAGAGTTCTTGTAATATAGTGTGATCTCTAACAGTTTGTTTTTGAATGCTGACCCTTGATCTTCTGGTAATGTAATAATTCAAGATTCTTATTTTTAAAATTTCAATGGAGTTATTGAAAACTAAGAGAAATATTTTAACAAATTAACTTGTGACTTTTTTAGTACATTTTTGAAAACCTTTTGGGTTAATTTTTTTTTTTTAATAGGGTAAGGATTTGAGTTAAAGTAGAATGTATAAGAATATATACCATAAATGTAATAAGTATAAATATAGTAGTACTGCCAAGTATAGTTATAGTAATAACATAATGCTAGAGGACCGGGGAATCTTATCTGTGTCAGGGAACTATTACTAAAATACGCAGTTTCGAAGTGTCTTATTTTTAAGTTTTTCTTAAATATCTTACTGGAAATTTTTTTTTATAGTTCTATTAATAGAAAGATTATATAAAATACTTAAGTTATGGATTTTATATCACTTAAAAATATATGTTGTTTTTTTCCTAGGATATGTTAGCATTAAAATGGTGTTTTTAATTTTTTTGATAATGGAAGTAGTTTAAGTTCCATTGAAACATATTTTCTTTTTTCTTGGAAATGGAGTCTTGCTCTGTTGCCCAGGCTTGAGTACAGTGGCACCATCTCGGCTCATTGCAGCCTCTGTCTCCTGGGTTCAAGCAGTTCTCTGCCTCAGCCTCCCAAGTAGCTGGGATTACAGGCGCCTGCCACATGTCTGGCTAATTTTTGCATTTTTAGGAGAGACTGTGTTTCATCATCTTGGCCAGGCTGGTCTTGAACTTCTGACCTCATTATTTGCCCACCTCAGTCTCCAAAAGTGCTGGGATTACAGGCATGAGCCACCACGCCCGGCCAAAGAATATTTTCTTTTTTCTTTCTTTCCTTTTTTTTTTTTTTTTTTTAAAGATGGGGTTTCACCATATTGGTCAGGCTGGTCTTGAACTCCCAACCTCAGGTGATCCGCCCGCCTTGGCCTCCAAGTGCTTGGATTACAGGCATGAGCCACCATGTCTGGCCAGAATATTTTCTTAAATTTGGTTTGCTGGCACGTATGGTAGGGGGAAATTATTAGGTCAGTTGTCGAGGTGGCTTTTTTATACTGTAATATTTGGATGTTGATTAAAAACATTCTGGGGTGGGAGGATTGGGAAGGGATAGCATTAGGAAAAATACCTTATGTGGTGACGGGTGATGGATGCAGTAAACCACCATGGCACGTGTATACCTATGTAGCAAACCTGCACGTTCTGCACATGTACCTCAGAACTTAAAGTGTGATAAATGAGAAAAGAAAAAAAATCTGGAATATTATAAACCCTCCCCCCAAAAAATTCTAATTTATGTGTTTTTTGTTTGCTGGCATGTAAAGGGATACAGGTTGAGTATCCTTTATCCAAAATGCTCGGAACCAGACGTGTTTTGGATTTGTGATTTTTTTTTTTTTTTTTTTTGGATTTCAGGATATTTGCAGAATATATACCAGTCGAGCATCCCTAATCCGAAAATCTGAATTCCAAAATGCTCCAATGAGCATTTTCTTTGAGCATGTCATGTTGATACCCAAAAAGTTTTGGTATTTAGATTTTCAAATTAGGGATGCTCAACCTGTAAATTCATTTGCAGTGCTAAAGATGGTTAGTGTTTTGGTTAGAAAAGTAATGAGACCCTATCTCAAAAAAGAAATAACACACAACCCAAAAGAAAGTAACCTTAGAAATAATGTCATCCTTTGTGTTTGGAAACTAGGTCTTCAATTTAATGTGTTTGAAAGAGTTTTCTAGTTTGGAAGATTGTCTTCTGAACAATTGTAGTCTTAATTTTTTACATGGACAAAGTCTTATATACTTGGTATTTCCTGAAGTTTTGATACATCCCTGGTAATAAATATTCTAGGAGATTATAGAAAATGTTTGCATATTTGGGTACAAAATAGAACTGCAGCAATACATAAACGGGTACTTTTAAAGTTTTTATTTTTATTTTTATTTTTTTTTTAGTGACTAGCTTGTTCTGTTCAATCAATTATAAATTGAAATACAGAACATTTGACTGCCACCTCTAGATACTTTTTTTTTTTTTTTTTTTGGAGACAGGGTCTCATGCTATCCCCCAGGCTGGAGTGCAGTAGAGCTATCTTGGCTCACTGTAACCTTGGCCTCCCAGGTTCAGGTGATTCTCCTGCCTCAGCCTCCTGAGTAGCAGGAATTACAGGTGCCTGCCACCACACCTGGCTAATTTTTGTATTTTTAGTAGAGGCGGGGTTTCACCATGTTGGCCAGGTGGATCTGAAGCTCCTGACCCCATGTGATCCACCCACCATGGCCTCCCAAAGTGCTGGGATTACAGGTGTGAGCCACCACACCTGGCCAATATCTTAAGTTGTTAAGAAAAACTGCCCAAGAGATGAATTTCTGTGACTTAGGTGAAGTGATGGGTTGTGTACTTTAAACCAAAATGAAAGTTCATTGCTTAGCTAGCTGCAGAGTAAGTCTTTTTCTGACTTAAATTATGTAACATTTAGTTTTTGTTTACATAGTACCAGTATTCTGTATCTTTGAAAGGATTTGTTTATTTTTACTTTGAAATTCATTGTGATGCTTTGAACTCTTTGAAATTGATGTTAATGAGTGATAACACTGCATTATTAATAATAGTTTTGAAATGTGGTATCTAGAGAGCTAATTTATGTTAAGAAAACGTCACCAGTTTGTCGAAATGGCGGTTAGGCTGTTTAAGGACTCACATGTATTATTTGTAGATTAGTTAATTAATGAAGTTTATTTAATGAATGCATAATTGACAGTCTTAAGTACTCATCCTGAAACTTCACATATAGTTTTATCAGTTTTCCACATTGGTTTGTAAATTATCGTGACAGTAAATTAAAACAGTATTTTTTTTTTTTTTTTTATGTGGAGTCTCGCACTGTCACCTGGGCTGCAGTGCAGTGGCGAAATCTTGGCTCCCTGCAACTTCTGCCTCCCAGGTTCAAGCGATTCTCCTGCCTCAGCCTCCTGAGTAGCTAGGATTACAGGGGCCCACCACCATACCTGGCTAATTTTTTGTATTTTTAGTAGAAACAGGGTTTCACTATGTTGACCAGTCTGGTCTCGAACTCCTGACCTTGTGATTCACCCGCCTAGGCCTCCCAAAGTGCTGGGATTACAGGCATGAGCCACCGTGCCTAGCCTAAAACAGTATTTTAATATACACTAAGTGCAAGTCTTCTATGCAGGCAGTATGAAGATAATATAGATACTCCTTGCCTGTATTGAACTTAAGTTCTTTAAGAGGGGTGAGATAAGGTTAAGGATGACTAACACAGGAATATCTTTGGGAGAAGAAAAATGTGAAATACTCTGAAAGTTTATGATAAAGGTAAATTTAACAAGGTACAAGTTAGAAGGGCTCTTAAAGATGAGGATTGTTTGCTGATTGTGTTTCTCAGAGATGGTGTTTCTTGATTTAGATGTTAGCAAGGCATCTTATAATTTTGTTTAGGAAAACATGATTTAAAAATCACATTGTATGTAGCTTTTAGCAGATGTTCAAAGGATGATCTGCTGTGTGTTCTGTCCTTTGATCTCATTTTGTAGTAATATTTACCTTGTTATGAGTTATTGAGATCCTTAAATGAGTGTTCACAGGTCAATTTAAATTTTCTGACAGTTTAGAAGGACACTCAAGAATTACTTAATGGTCATCTTGGAGTATAAGATACCTTTGGGGTGAGAAGGAGGGGAGATTTTAAACTTTTTATTGTATAGATTTCTGTATGGCCCCCCCCACCCTTTTTTTTTTTTTTTTTTTTTAAATACCGTAGACATGTATTACCTAGAAAGAGGAAAAAAAAGAAGAAAAGAGAGTAAGAGAAAAAGAAAGGAAAAGAGAAAAAAGAAAAAAAAAAAGAAAAAAAAAGACATGTATTACCTTAAAAATAATACTATAGGCCAGGTGCAGTGGCTCATGCTTGTAATCCCAGCACTTTGGAAGGCCAAGGTGGGTGGATCACGAGGTCAAGAGATGGAGACCATCCTGGCCAACATGGTGAAACCCTGTCTCTACTAAAAATATAAAAATTAGCTGGGTGTGGTGGCGCGCGCCTGTAGTCCTAGCTTCTTGGAAGGTTGAGGCAGGAGAATCACTTGAACCTGGGAGGTGGAGGTTGCAGTGAGCTGAGATCGTGCCACTGCACTCCAGCCTAGTGACAGAATGAGACTGTCTAAAAAACAAAACAATAAGGCCAGGCATGGTGACTCACGTCTGTAATCCCATCACTTTGGGAGGCCGAGTTGGGTGGATCATCTGAGGTCAGGAGTTCGAGACCAGCCTGGCCAACATGGGGAAACCCCCTCTCTACTAAAAACACAAAAGATTAGCTGGATGTGGTGGCTGGTGCCTGTAAGCCCAGCGACTTGGGAGGCTGAGGCAGGAGAACGCTTGAACCCTGGAGGTGGAGGTTGCAGTGAGCCAGGATCATCCCATTGCACTCCAGCCTGGACGACACAGCGAGACTCTGTCTCAAAAAAAAAATAATATTAATAAGCACTCTGATAGTACACCAGAATATTATATTTTAGTTGACTAAAAATGGATTTACACTACCATGTCTGTAGTTAGAAGAGATAATTTTGAAGGCCTTATCGCGTTTTGTTAGTCTCAAGTTGGGATGCTTTTGAACTTCATGGTCCTTCAGTGAGGGTAGGAGTGAATGGAGTAGAGATGTACTCAATTATGTCCTATTTGTTTGTGTTTTAGATGGCTTTGTGATAGTCACTGCACTCATTCTTCATTTTGATCTTTAGCATCTGTTTCATTGCTGACTTGACTTTTGGGTCTGATTTGGCACAGGCTGCTACTTGGGACCTGATTAAAAACTAACCTGGAAAGGTGGGAGTAATCCCTTGTTAGACAGTTTAGGTTTCCAAACCAATTTGTAGACTGCTTGGAACTTGGAACTTTCTTCTGTATAAACTTTTATTAAAACTGTTGTTATCGTTTCATTGTGGATGTATTTTGTAATTTTCTCTGTGGTAGTGTTTTTTATTTTTTTTTGGAAAGGCTGGAACAGAGCCTTTTTTTTTTCTTTTTTTGAGATGGAGTTTTGCTCTTGTTGCCCAGCCTGCAGTGCAGTGGCGCCATCTCGGCTCACTGCAACCTCCGCCTCCTGGGTTCTAGCGATTCTCTTGCTTCAAAGTAGCTGAGTTTACAAGCATGCACCACCACGCCTGGCTAATTTTTGTATTATTAGTGGAGACAGGGTTTCACTGTGTTGGCCAGGCTGGTCTTGAACTCCTGACTTCAGTTGATCTACCCACCTCGGACTCCCAGAGTGCTGGGATTAAAAGTGTGAGCCAATGCGCCTGGCCGAGAATTTTATCTTTGTTAGAATGAATAGAAGATGCCGCTGCTAAGTTTATTCTCAGGTAGAAAGTTGGGCTTTGTTACAGTGAAGGCTATTATATAAGGTCATCTAATTCATTTTAGTTTAGAACGGTGGAAGAAATTGTTTTAGATAAAGGGTTGTTTTCAGACTATAGATTTATTACCTGTTCGTTAGATCTTTCTCTCTTTTTGAAAAAAAAAGTTTATTAGGAAAAATTTTCAGTGTTTTCAAAAGTAGTGAAAATCAGCCATCACCCAGCTTCAACAGTTTTCAACTTATGACCAGTCCTGTTTCATCTGTATATATCTCACCCATGCTATTTTGAAGCACATCTCAGCAATCAGTCACATCATTTAATCCATATTTGTTTCTGAAATATAACCTGATGCCCTTACTACATGTTAAATAATTTCTTAATCTCAAATATTTATGGACCTTGTTTTTTGCTATAAGTTGAGAATAGTTGCTTGGAAATTGAGTAGAAAACATTTAACTGAGTATATGAGGTGAATTTTGTTTGCATTTAGATATTGTGATAGGATTCTATGATGGAATGTTAAGTAATATGAGACACGAGGTAATTTTTCCAAAGAACTTTATGAATCATAATTGCTTGAGTCTGGATAGTTTTTATTTTTAGAGAAAATTTGTTTTCAAGATACTGTAGTTAAATATTTTAAGTTTTTGAATTTCAAATATCAGAATGAGATCTACAAAAGCTTCTTTCTGCTTTGCTTGATTGATTTGTGAAATATTTGTTGAACTGCTGTGGGTGAGGGACTGTGTCAAGTTTTGGGGCAACCAGTAAGACCTGGCCTCTGCCCTGCAGTCAGTCTGTTGGGAGAGGCTGACTGACTGAGTGATCATATGATGTAGTAAGTATAATAATAACGATATATGCAAAGTACTGTGAGCTGTGAAATGATTGAGTAATTAAAATATTTAAAACCTTTTATTATGGATCATTTAAAGTATGCACAGGTGTTGAAGATAGTTTAATGAACTGCTGCTTTCAACAGTTCTCCACATTTTGGAGCAGTTAGTGTTTTTTTTTTTTTTTGAGACAGGGTCTCACTCTGTCAGCTGTTACCCAGGCTGAGTACAGAGTATAGCCATGCTATCTGGGCTCACTGCAACCTCTGCCTCCCAGGCTCAAGTTATCCTCCTGTTCAGCCCTCTGAGTAGCTGAGACTATAGGCGTGACCCACTAAGCCTGGCTACTTTTTGTATTTTTTGTAGAGACAGGGTTTCACTGTGTTGCCCAGGCTGATCTCCAACTCCTAGGCTCAAGGTATATGTCTACTTCAACCCCCCTAAGTGAGCCACTGTGCCAGCTGGAGCAGTTAGTTTTTTGAGACAGAGTCTTACTCTGTCACCCAGGCTGGAGTGCAGTGGTGTGATCTTGGCTCACTGCAACCTCCACCTCCTAGGTTCAAAATGATCCTCCTGCCTCAGCCTCCTGAGCAGCTAGGATTACAGGCACGTACCACCATGCCCAGCTAATTGTTTTGATTTTTAGTAGAGGTGGGGTTTCACCATGTTGGCCAGGCTGGTCTCGAACTCTTGGCCTCAAGTAATCCTCTCGTCTTTGCCTGCCAAAGTGCTGGGATTACAGGCATGAGCCACCGTGCCTGGCCTGGAGCAGTTAGTTTTTACTGGAGAAGTGACAGAGAAACTACACAAAGGTTCAGCATTTAGCCTTGGTTATGAAACATGAGTAGAAATTTACCAGGTATGTAGATGTAGATTTAGCAAGAGTAAAAAGAGGGTAAAGAGTTAAAGGTGTAGTAAGGCCGGGCACAGTGGCTCATGCCTGTAATCCCAGCACTTTGGGAGGCTGAGGCGGGCGGATCACCTGAGGTTGGGAGTTGGAGACCAGCCTGACCAACATGGAGAAACTCTGTCTCTACTAAAAATACAAAATTATCTGGGTGTGGTGGTACATGCCTGTAATGCAGCTGCTCAGGAGGCTGAGACAGAGAGAATCGCTTGAATCTGGGAAGCGGAGGTTGTGGTGAGCTGAGATTGTGCCATTGCACTCCATTCTGGGCAACAAGAGTGAAACTCCATCTGGGAAAAAAAAAAACAAAAAAGACAGAGGTATAAAGTTAAATGGTGTTTGAGGAATTGTGAATAGTAGAATTTTTCAGTGAGATTGGGAAAAGATAACTGAGTGTGTGAGGAGCCCCATTACTATAGGCTGTAGAATGTTTTGGGGCATTGTTAAACTCAACCCCTTAATCAGGTGAAGTGTCATGACCAGAAGTAGGTTTTATGGGAATATTACTGGCCACTGTAAGAAGAATATGGTGTAAGGGAAAGGAGCTTCAGTACCGATGGATGGAGAGGAATGTATCAATTTTAGGATGGAATTCTGTTCCTAGCAGTTACTAGATGTGTGATCCTTGGGCAAGGAAGCATCTTTCAGAGGCTCAGTTTTCTCGTAAAATAGAAGAAGTAATACATTTCCTGCAGGCTATTGCATTTTGTGTTAGGGAAAAAAATGTGTGGCAAAGGACTTGGTGCATGGAAGGTGATCAGTATGAGATAATATCTTGGATAATGATAACTTGGAAAAGACAAGTTTAAACTAAGGCCGTGGTTTAGGAATGGGGTGAGGTGGAGGCACACTTAGGAGCTCTTGAAAAAGGCCTTTTCTTGGCTTTCATAATATACTTGCTACTTTTGCTTTGTAGCTGACAGCACCTCAGTCTTTGCAAGGAGGCTGTGTTTTAGGTTCTCTTTATTCACCCTCCTCCCAATTTACATACATGTTTGACTGCCTACTTGACTACCTTGGTATCTTGAAGGTGTCTCAAACTGAACATATGCAAACTGAATTTATAATTGTCTTTAATGTTCATTATCTTAGTAAATGTCACTTACCACTACCTATGCCGGAAACCTTGGAATAGTTGTTAACATCTCTTTTTCTCAATTCCTAGTCATCAGACCTCATCATTTCTACTTTTTTTTTCTTTTTTTTTTAATAGACAGAATCTCACTTTGTTACCCAGACTGAGTGCTTTGGCGTGATCACTGCTCACTACAGCCTGACCTCCCAGGCTCAAGTGTATCCTTCCACCTTAGCCTCTCAAGTAGCTGGGACTACAGGAATGTGCCAGCACGTGTGGCTAATTTTTTTTTTGACGATTTTTTTGTAGAGATGAGTTCTTGCTATGTTGCCTGGGTTGGTCTTGAACTCTTGAACACAAGTGATCTTCTGGTCTTGGGCTGCAAAGTGCTGGGATCACAGGGATGAACCACTGTGCCTGGCCTACATTTTAAATCTTAAATCTGTTTCCTTCCATCCCCACTTCCCCCATCCTAATTGCAGCCATGATACTGTCTTTGACTTTTGAAATACCTTCATGCAATTTTTTGAATATAGGTATACTTGCACATAGTACAAAATTGAAAAGTTATAGAAAGGATGTTACAGTGAAAATCACCCCCTGTGCTTGCTTTGGCAGTGCGTATACTAAAACTGGAACGATACAGGGAAGAGTAGTATGGCTAAAAATTAAAAAAAAAAAAAATTCTAGCAGGGCAGTGTAGCTCATGCATGTAATCGCAGCCACTTTGGGAGTCCAAGGTAGGTGTATCACGAGGTCAGGAGTTTGAGACCAGCCTGGCAAACACGGTGAAATCCCATCTCTACTGAAAATACAAAATAAAATCAGCCGGGTGCGGTGGCGGGAGCCTGTAGTCCCAGCTACTTGGAATGCTGAGGCAGGAGAATTGCTTGAACCCAGGAGGCGGAGGTTGCAGTGAGCCAAGATTACACCACTGCACTCCAGCCTGGGTGACAGAGTGAAACTCCGTCTCAAAAATAATAAATACATTGTCTCTCACTTACTTCTGTTTTTTTTAAGAGACAACCACTGATGAAAGTTTATTGGGTAGCTTTTCATATTTAAAGCATATTCTGTTAGATATTTTTATCACAAAAATGAGATCATACTGTATATTGTTAAAATGCTTTGTTAATTTTACCGCTTGCTATATGAAAATACTGGTAGGTTTTTTTTTGTTTGGTTTTTTTTTTGAGACGGAGTCTCCTCTGTTGCCCAGGCTGAAGTGCAGTGGTGAGATATTGGCTCACTGCAACCCCCGCCTCCCGGGTTCAAGTAATTTCCTGCCTCAGCCTCCCCTGTAGCTGGGACTACAGGTGCGCGCCACCATGCCTGGCTAAGTTTTTTTTTTTTTTTTCCATTTTTAAAATTTTATTTTTTTTTAATTTATTTTTTTAAGATGGGATTTCACCATGATGGCCAGGCTGGTCTTGAACTCCTGACCTCAGGTGATCCACCCACCTCGGCCTCCCAAAGTGCTAGGATTACAGGTGTGAGCCACTGCGCCCGGCCCTGGCTAAGTTTTTGTGTAGTTTTAGTAGAGACAGGGTTTCACTTTGTTGATCAGGCTGGTCTCAAACTCCTGACTTTGTGATACGCCCGCCTCAACCTCCCAAAGTGTTGGGATTACAGGCGTGAGCCACCGTGCTCAGCCCTGGTAGTTTTTATATCCAGTTGTCTTGGGTTCAAGTAGTGAGATACTGGTGAAGGGATTGATTTGGGTAATACAAGTTTTTTGAGTTTGAGGTTCTGTTACTCCTTTTATACATGGTATTGAATGTAGAAATTATTAATCATGCAAAGGTCTTAATGGAAAGAGTGTTCACATGTGTTTTCCTAAGATAGTAGTTACTTAATTTTATATACTGTGAACTCTCTTTTTTTTTTTTTTGAGATGGTGTCTCGCTCTGCCGCCCAGGCTGGAGTTCAATGACACGATCTCTGCTGACTGCAACCTCCATCTCCTGGGTTCAAGCAATTCTCCTGCCTCAGTCTCCCAAGTAGCTGGGATTACAGGTGTGTGCCACCATGCCTGGCTAATTTTTTGTATTTTTAATAGAGATGAGGTTTCACTATGTTGGCCAGGCTGGTCTCAAACTCCTGACCTCGTGATCTACCTGCATATCAGCTTCCCGAAGTGCTGGGATTACAAGCGTGAGCGACTGCGCCCGGTCTACTGTGAATTCTTGATTGGAATAATTTGCAAATTTTGCCTTCATTGCTCTGACTGATTACTAGGACCCATGAATACTAACTGAATTCATTCCCTGAATGTGTATAGAAGTAGCCACAGTTATACTACTTACTATTTGTTTTTTTTTTTTTTTTTTTTTTGAGATGGAGTCTTGCCCTGTTGCCCAGGCTAGAGTGCAATGGCACAATCTTGGCTCACTGCAACCTCCACCTCCCGGGTTGAATCCCTTCCAGGTTCAAGTCATTCTCCTGCGTCAGCCTCCTGAGTAGCTGTAGCTGTGATTACAGGTGTCTGACACCATGCCCTGCTAATTTTTTGTGTTTTCAGTAGAGACGGGGTTTCACCCTTTTGGCCAGGCTGCTCTTGAGCTCCTGACCTTGTGATCTGCTGCCTCGGCCTCCCAGAGTGCTGGGATTACAGGCGTGAGCCACCGCGCCTGGACTACTTACTGTCTCATAATTGTAAGATTCATTTATTTTCATTATTTATTCTTGGTTTTTATTATAGAAAAGATAAAATAGGTAAATTTGCATTCTTGATTAGTTTAAAAAAAAGTACAGCCTTTAGTGTGTTAACTTATTTTATAGATGAATATCTTCCCCCCAGGCTGCAGTGCAGTAGAGTGACCTTGGCTCACTGCAGCCTCTGCTTCCTGGATTCAGGTGATTCTTTCACCTCAGCCTCCTGAGTAACTGGGACTACAGGTGCACACCACCACTCTCAGTTAGTTTTTGTATTTTTTGGTAGAGAGAGGGTTTCACCAGGTAGGCCAGGCTGGTCTTGAACTCCTAACCTCAAGCGATCTGCCCGCCTCGGCCTCTGAAAGTTCTGGGATTACAGACAAGAGCCACCATGCCCAGCCCAGAATATCTTTATTTTTGTTATAAAGATGAAAAATTTGGTGATAGGGCTCGGACAATAGTGCTTTTCTGCAGTCATGGACCCCTTGAGTGTCGGTAACCCTTTAGCTACATACATATATGATTTCAGAGCATATAGGGAATATTGCTTGAAGCTCAACTGTGGATATTGGTTCAATATTTTCTTTTTTTTGGAGACGGAGTCTCACTCTGTTGCCCAGGCTGGAGTGGAGTGGCGTGATGTTGGCTCACTGCAGCCTCTACCTCCTGGGTTCAGGTGATTCTTCTGCCTCAGCCTCCTGAGCAGCTGGGACTACAGATGTGTGCCACCACGCCTGGCTAATTATTTTTATTTTTAGTAGAGACGGGGTTTAACCATCTTGGCCAGGCTGGTCTCAAACCTCCATCCCTCGTCATCCACCCACCTTGGCCTCCCAAAGTGCTGGGATTACAGGCATGAGTCACTGCACCTGGCCTAGCCTCAAGCTTTTAAGACCAGAAACTGAATGCACATAATGAAATTGAGATTTATATGCTTTTGTTAATCTAAGTTGCATGTTTTTCTTAATCTAAGATTAACCATTTTATTTTAGACTGGTTTGAAAGTTTTTCTTTAGTGTTTTGACATTCCCAAACCACTCCTTTCTTACAGTTGGGATTGCTATTACTTAGGTCAGTTCTGATGTTTAATTCTGGGCATAGTCACTGTGTATTCCTGCTTGCTAGGAACTCATGTGATGGCAAGGTTAAGTGAATTCTCAGGTATGAATGGATAAGAAATATCACATTGAATAAATATGGGTATGTGGATATTACAAAGATGAGTAAGGATCTTTAGTTTCCCAAAGAGTAGCAAGAGTCACTTGGCATTACTTAAGGCACTTTCTGATCTATTGAAAGTAAGCATTTATTTATTTATGAGGAGTCTTGCTCTGTTGCCCAGACTGGAGTGCAGTGGTGCAATCTTGGCTCACTGCAACCTCCGCCTCCTGAGTTCAAGTGATTTGCTCATCTCAGCCTCCCAAGTAGCTGGAATTTTAAGTGCCTGCCACCACTATGTCCGGCTAAGTTTTTTTTTTTGTTTGTTTGACTGAGTTTTGCTCTTGCTGCCCAGGATGGAGTGCAATGGCACCATCTTGGCTTACCACAACCTCTGCCTCCCAGGTTCAAGCAGTTCTCCTGCCTCAGCCTCTCAAGTAGCTGGGATTACAGGCGCACGCCACCATGCTCAGCTAATTTTTGTATTTTTAGTAGAGACGGTTTCACCATGTTGGCCAGATGGTCTTGATCTCTTGAGTTTGTGATCTGCCCTCCTCAGCCTCTCAAAGGGCTGGGATTACAGGCGTTAGCCACTGCGCGCAGTCTACTTTTTGTATTTTTATTAGAGACAGGGCTTCACTGTGTTGTCCAACCTGGTCTTGAACTGACCTCAGGTGATCCACTCACCTTGGCCTCCCAAAGTGCTGTAATTACAGGTGTAAACCACTCCACCCAGCCAAAAGTAAGCTTTTATCATTGGATTTTGCTGTCTGCAGGTGTCTCTGTGTGTATATGATTATACTTTTATTACAAGTCTATCAGTTAAAAAGAGTTGGAGCTTGTAAGTTAGATTCAGAGTATAACTCATAACTCTTAAGGAAAAACTTTTTAAAAAAGTTTTGTTTTTTTTTTTATCAGCTTTTCAAAGATGATAAATGGATAGATAAAATTGGGTCTGTCTGTCCTTGAGGGTACTCAGGTTTGTGCATTGACACTATTGGCCAGGATGTTGTAAACAGCATTCAGACATTCAGAGAATAACTTTTAGTAGACTATGTATATAGATTGTCTAGTCCTTAAATAGTCATGATTGTATGAAAAGAGGTAAGTGGGTCCTGACTATCTGAAGGAAAGCTGGAGTCCTTAACACTTATTTTTTTTGCCTCTTTGTCTTGTTGGACTTGGTTGTCCTTATTTACAGAAGTGGACATCACATGATAGATTGGATATCATGGATATATTTCTGTAAATAGCAACACTTATCTATTATTTTAAAAATCTGACTTTTTATTTCGAGATAATTGTAGATTTGTATGCATTTGTAAGAAATAATAAAGCTAGTATGTACTTTACCCAGTTTCTCCCAATTGTAGCATCTTGCAAAACTGTGGTACAATATTACAACCAGGATGCTGATATTGAAATATAGTCAAGGGACAGAGAAGTTCCACACCAAAAATATATGTCTTGTTCCCCTTTTATAGCCATATCTACTTCCTTCTTTCATCTCTTCCCACCCCCTGGCAACTACTAACCCATTTATTCATGAATTCATTTGTATAGTTTTGTCATTTTAGGAATGTTATATAAGTGGGATCATACAGTATATATCGTTTTGGAATTCCCTTTTTTCATTGAGCAGATATGCCTGGAGAGTTATCTAAGTTGTATTTTGTATCAGTAGTTTGTTCCTTTTTGATGCATCACAGTTTCTTTAATCATTTACCCTCTGAAAGACATCTGAGTTATTTCCGGTTTTTTGGCTGTCGTGAATAAAACTGCTATGAACATTTGTGTACAGGTTTTTGTGTGAACATAAGTTTTCTCTGGGCTACATGCCCAAGAGTACAATTGCTGGTAGTTGCATATTTAGATTTATAAAAACCATCAAACTGTTCTCCAGAGCTTCTCTACCATTTTACATTTCCACCAGCAGTGTATCAGTGTTGTAGTGGCACTGCATCCTTGCCCGCATCTGATATTTGTGCTATTTTTTATTTTTGACATTCTTGATAGGTGTGTAGTGATAAGGCATTATGGTTTTAATGTGTTTCCCTAATGGCTAGTGATTTTGAACATCTTTCATGTTCTTATTTTCCATCTGTATATCGTCTTTCGTAAAATATCTGTTCGTGTCTTTTGCACATTTTCTAGTTGGGATTGTTTGGCTTTTATTTTATTTTTTACTGTTCAGTTTTAAGATTTCTTTATATTTTCTAGAATTTAGTCCTTGTTGGATATGTGGTTGGAAATATTTTCCCCTGCTTTATAACTGTAAATGATTTTAACAATCTTTGTAGAGCAAAGCTTTAATTTGTTGTGTTCCAGTGTATAAATTTTTATCTTATGGATCTTGTGTTGATGTGAAATGTAAAAACACATTGCTTGGCCCTAGGTCCCTAAGGTTTATTTTTTTTCCTAAAAGTTTTACAGTTTTAGGCCGGGTGCGGTGGCTCATGCCTGTAATCCCAGCACTTTGCAAGGCCAAGGTGGGTGGATCACAAGATCAGGAGTTCGAGACCAGCCTGGTGAACACGGTGAAATCCTGTCTGTACTAAAAATACAAAAATTAGCTACGCATGGTGGTGTGCGCCTATAATCCCAGCTACTCAGGGAGGTTGAGGCAGGAGAATCACTTGAACCCGGGAGGCGGAGGTTGCAGTGAAGTGAGATCACACCTATGTCTTAGTCATAGTTTATTCCTCTTCCTTATTTGGAAATGTTATTGCTCCTCTAAGCATTCCTTAATTTACGTCCTCTTTTCCTTTGTTTTCCTCTGGCTTTACCTCTTTAGTAAATTCCCAAGTTTTTAGCCAATCGGGCCAAGCATAGAATGTGAGGTCCTGTTCCGGCCATTGGAAACTGGACACGGTAGCAGGGCGATTGTGTCAGGTTATGGAAGTTATAAATGTCCGTGTCTCCTTTGTTCAGGTGTGCTCTCGTGGCAAGACTGCCGGCGAGTTGCACCCTTCCTGCAGGAAGTAAACTAGCCTTGCTGAGTTATCCATTGTCTTGGTGTAGATTTTTCCTGACGTTATAAATCCATTTCCAACGCTGCACTGAGCCTTCCAGTTTATGAACATGGGATGTCTCTTTGTTTACTTAGGTCGCCTTTGATTTGTTCCACGAGCGTTTGTTAAATTTATACATAGGTATTTCATTTCCTTTTGAGCAATTGCAAATAATGATGCATTTTAAATGCAAATTTCCAGGTCTTTATTGTTAGCTTGTAAATTTTTTGTGTGTTGATTTTGTATCCTGCAACCTTAGTGAAATCATTTGTTATAGGATTTTTTTTTTTTTTTTTTTTTTTTTTTTTTTTTTTTTGGAGGGTTGTTTTTTTTTTCAGGCTGGAGCGCAGAGGTGGGATCTGGGCTCACTGCAACCTCCGCTGCCCGAGTTCAAGCAATTCTCCTGCCTCAGCCTCCCTAGAAGTTGGGATTACAGGCATGCGCCACTGTGCCTGGCTAGGTTTTCTATTTTTAGTAGAGACAGGGTTTTACCATGTTGATCAGGCTGGTCTTGAACTCCTGAGCTCAGGGGATCCGCCCACCTCAGCCTCCCAAAGTGCTGGGATTACAGGTGTGAGCCACTGCAAAGGTTTTTTTTTTTTTTTTTTTTTTTTT